>NC_134356.1:186825808-186893308 GCF_048569485.1 Anomaloglossus baeobatrachus
GCCATTAGTCATTTACAGGACCATTTACAGTGTTCTCTGCTACGATAGGATTGTATCCAAAAAAACGGACGTCACTAGGATGGTCCAGGTAGTTGACAACCTCTTAACCATTTGTGCCAGTCACCTGACAAAATTGTCAAATTTTAGCTCATGTCGCTCTCCTCCTCCTCTTTTTTTTTTTATTTTTTTTTTTAATGCAAGCTTAGAGGGTTGTGGTCTACCATGGCCCAACAGATTACAGTTATATAAACTTGCAATGTCAGGGTATTTTTCATACAATTTTTTTCTGTTATTTTCTAGTCTTGAGGCTTTTTTTATATTTTATAGTTTTAAATTAATTTTATATTACATTCTTCTGATTCTATGTAAATTCGGCATGAACTATTTTTAATCAGTGTCAAGAACCAGGAATTCTACATTACCGAAATCCAGATAAACCAACTCTCAGCAAGGTAATTTGGTGCGATCATGAATCTATTTTGGAAAGTTGCTGTCACATAATTGTTGCCTGTTGTGTGCATTAAATAGGTTGTTATATTACCATTGTTATATGACCAGATCGAGCCCTTTACTTCAGCATTGTACAATACCTTATATTATTATACAATGCAATGGAACATGACAAATGTAAAAAAATAAATAGAAAATACCCAGAGCAGTGGAAAAATTACTTTTTGAAACACAAGAACCTTTGGGTTGAGCTCTCTATCACAATCCGAAAATGATCCTAGCAGAGGGATTTCATCTTCAGATCTAATCTATAAATTCTCCTCTCATTGTGACGCTAGGGAATGTCACTAACTCTGATGAGTGTAGATGGTCTTATCTCACTGCACTTTGGTCCATGTCATTTGACAGCTGTGACAAGGGGAAACCAACCCATTGAGAGAGAGGCAGCCAGGTACGTTTTGTAGACATGAACATGTAAAATATTGGGCTGTGCAGTGACCTGGCTACATTCCATTAATCTACAGAGCATGAAAAATAGATTATGTCTATAGCTGTAGATCCATCTAGTCCAGTCCAATCTATATCTAGATAGATGGATATAGTTCAGATCGCGCTTAATAGACCTCCGTCCTAGACACACACAAGATGGGAAAGCCATAAAGCCTGAGGTCTCTGAGCCTGTGATGCGGTGTTAAAAAGAAGTCCAAGAAAGCTACACAAGTACACAATTACAGCTAAATTCAGCTACATACTTAAAGCTGAAACACAAATATCCAACAATCTCAACTGATGGGAGATTTCCACAGCAAAATGTGTGTAACAAATATTTCATTGTAAATGGTAATTGCACAACACCATATGCTGGTAGACCTAGATCCCATGCAGGTTTGGTCTACTATTTGTATAACAGATCCGGAAAGCGACATTTAGATGATTATCAGGGAGTTTACTAAGAGCTATTGATGTGGAATCCACACTGAAGATCAGGAGAAGACCTACAACATCTGGCCTTACCTAGCCTTTACTGACCGTGGTATTGACTCGCCCACCCCAGGGCCTTAGGTGACTCGGTGTCGGGCCGGACTAGTCCGGGGTAGTCAGCGGTGGCGGGGCCCTGGCGGAGTCAATACAAAATTGTGGCGATATGGGGAAGATGGTGATAAAGTTTATATAAGATTCGTGATGCCACCTGTGGTAATTTGCAGCTATGGAGCCGCAGCTGCTGGAAGGGACCTCCGGGGCTGATGTTATAGCAGCTGAGGTGTTTCTTACTCTCCACAGGTATAGTGGATACCCTGGGGCAACCTTTGGTGCTTGGTAAAGTCTATGGTGTCTATTGATGTGGTGCAGGATAGAGCAGACGACACAGGGCTTGCAGTTAAGATGTTTTACTCACTGTTCCGTTTTCAATGCAGCAGCTGACCGATTACCGCCAGGATCCGCTGTTGTGGGCTTACGCCGATCCCGGATAGGTCAAGGGTCAGTACCGGGTGCACCCCTCTGTGTGTACTCTCTCTGGCTGTCTCCCAGCGCTCAACTGTTTTTGGATTGTTTTGCGCCTCCACCACAGGGCCTGTACAAAGGTGGCTGACCTCAGTCGTATCTTGCCCCCTTCACCAGGGATCTGTGGCGGGTTGTGGCCCTGGGCGCCTGCAACGATCTCCCAGGCCTTCGGTTTTACTTTAAGGAAATGTCTTTCTCCCCTCAGTCTAGGGACCGTCCCTGATTTTGCAGCCAGATCCCTCCACCCGATCTCAGTGGAACAGGTCACGGGACAATTGCCCTTCCGTGGCCCTGGAATCCCTTCTTTCGGTGTCACCTGGGCCTAGCAAGACCCTAGGATCTCTACCAGGAATCTCTGTCTGCTGTCCTTTCCTGACAGCCCACCTCCTCACTTCTCTACTCCTTCTCACTGACTCCTGACTCTCTGAACTTGAACTTCCTGATTCCTTTACTCACTCTGACTCCTCCCACACTCCTCTTGACTAGGCCCCACCCACACCATTGGAACCAGTGGATGGTACTTACGGCCCCATGAGCTAATCATCTATGGGGGTTACTGCCACAATCCCTGACCCGGTGTATGCCTACCAAGTGGTATGTGCAAGTTTTGTCTGTGAATCGGTAGATGACCCCATTTTTACCCGGGATGGGATACCACACCTCTGGCTGAGGTGCAATATCTCTGTGGCGACGGAAGCCTCAGGGGTGCCACAGTATGTGATCTACACTAGATCCAAATATCAGTAAGACCACCTTTGTGTCACCAGGAGAAAATATTTAGAGCTGGAGCCACATGAATTCGGGATAAAAAGCCACCACACGTGGCTCCGGAGTCAATGAAGGGAGAACATTGTATCAAACAATAAGATAAATCAGTAGGGGTTTGTTGAAACTACTAGACTATGTGCACAACACGTATTTTCGCTCTGCAAGTCACCTGAAAAAGCCTTAAAGAAAGGCTAAAAAGACATATGCACTGCAACGGAAACATAACTTGCTGTACAAGTTTTCTTGAGCTTTTCACGGCTTCAGGTTGTCAAGGCCAAAAAGTGGTTAAGAGTTGACTTGACTAGTCTTCAGACAGCTTTTACTTGGAAGCGACTCACTATTTTATACAAATTAAAATATGCATAAACATTGCTCTGCATAAATGAGTACACCCCCTTTGAGAAAATTTTAATCCTACTGAATACAAGGAAAATACCCCTAATTATGACATACATACTATATTATACACACGTGAAAAAAATGCTGTCAGGAGAGCTGCGGAAGCATGGTGTCAGAGGGAAAGCTTCACTCAAATAAACACAAGACGTTTTTCTGGAGTATATTCTGCTGCAAAATGTTGAGTGAATATAGCCTTAGATAAGAAGAATTGGAGCTAAATCAAACTCTAAAAGCCCCGATACACATAGTGAACTTGGCCGAACGCACCAATATCGGTCTTCACTCTTCCTCAAGAGATGAGATCTATGTGAGTGCAGACTTGACAACCTTCACATCACATGCACAGAGTAATGTGAGGATTAGAGAATGCCAGCTCCGGGCAGTCATATATACGCAAGTATGCCATTTAGATACTTCTGGACACATCCCGATTAGACGTATCTAGCCTTGTTTAATTGACTTGATTGAGACTAAGCACATGTAGGTGGCACTTAACTGCGTGTATGCAAATCGCATTACTTGCAGTCACATGCCCGCCCGCTTCCAACACCAGAGTCTTGACAGTGTGAACTGTACACACTATGTGAGGATTCACAAGTCTGCAGTGACAGAGTGACTACATACTTGTTCCACAAGGCCAGACAACCCCCTTGGGGAGAGAAAGGTTGGGATTTTGGAATTCCAAGAGATAGACCTCACTGATAGAGGACACAGGAGAGCTCGCCATAGCATATCAGTCTGAAATGGACAAAAGAGACATGTGTTGATCAAATGATCGTTTGGCTGACAGCTGTCTAATATGTATTGGTGCCTTAATTTAAGTTTTTTTAGGCCCCTTTATGACAGCACTTCTACTGGAATAGATTTAGAGCATCACAGTGACATGATCTAGTAAAACCTCTCAATATGACCTTTTGTAAAATATTAAATTGTTGAATGGGATTTTGATCCTTTCCTATGATTAAAAATAAAATAAAGCTAACCTGTAGTGATACAATTAACTTTAGGTATATAGTGCTGAGGAGAAAGCACAAGCCAGTGGAGTGCAGTGGAGTTTATTACTTTGCCGCCAGAAGTAAATGCTACAAGCAATTTGTTTGGCACACTGCTAAAATGTATGAAGCTTTATCATATTAATGGATGGGACACATGGCAGTACTCTACATGGCAGGAGAGAAACAGAGCATTAAATGATAAATGCAGAATATGCTGTGAAGATACAGAATGCAGGTTTTCACACTATGTTTAGAGCAAGCGCCAGGAACATGTGCCAATGTCTACGCCGAGCACAAAATCACAGTCAATGCAAGTGTGACTGCAAAAAAAAAAAAAAAATTAAAAGCTCTTTAACAGTATCTAGTTTTGAAACCCAATTTCCAGTATGTATTTAAATACTAGTTAAAAAAATAAAAAAAAATTCTATATAATACACAGTTACACACACACATTCACAATAATGTCAATTACTGTAATTGGAAAAATATAGTGAATTCTTTTTATTTTATACACCCCTTTGTTCTCAGAAATTATACATCTTAAAATGGAAAATATTACTATGATGCCAATGATTCCCACTGATCTCAGGAGAAAATGATTTTCAATGACTGCGTTGAAGGCACTATGCTGAACACGTAATAATGTAATGTTTGTGACTGTCACCATCTCATGTGGTGTTGAACTGTATTACACAAAAGACATTATAAGGTCAGGCCTCCAATAATAATCCCCGTCATGAGATAGCATCATGTCTTTCCCATACAAAAGACAGGAACCACCTGCCAGGCTGTTCTGCGAGGACATACAGCACTCCTGAGGTCACAAGGAACAGCAGGCATTTCTGAGACCGTCCTCAGTCTCACAAGGCCAGGTGTCAGCTGTCTTCTAGGAATATCTCCTCTGCAATTCTATATTTTCCACAAGGGCATTGTATGGGTATACTCAATCATGGCAGATCTGCTGCAGAGCACATGCATTTCCAGTTTTCGTTCCCTATTTATTAAACTTTGTTCGCTGTTAAGAACAATATGCTAGTGACATCTTTGCAATGCCAGAATGACAAGAGAGACCAGCTTCTGGGGCACAGTCTTTATTCGGTAGAAGATTCAACTCACATTAAAACCATTGCTAAAGTGGTGGAGGCATCCCTCACTGCGTTTCACCTGTCAAAGCACAATAATCATGACTTTGTGACTCCAGCATCAGAATCTTGCAGTGAGCTGGACTTTCTATTATATGGTTATCTTTGAAATGTACACATTGTTAGCTTGCTTACTGGGTAATTTCAATTTACATTAAAGGAAATGTCAAAAGTTTCTATATGTTCACCAATCGGGGTGCAATCAGACACCTATTTTACCTGGATATGCACCCTCAGGCTCCCTACACCGCAATACATGACGGAGGCCAATCAGAGGCTGGCATCTGACGTCAATCAGCAAAGTCAGTCAAGGGTGGGGCAGGCATGCAAAAGTCAACTGCTGATTTCTGCACTGGCTACATAAGAGGATACCATACATTGTGAAAGAAGGGGAAGGTAAGAAGAACTATTTATTTCTTTTTTAAATGGGGGGCAGTAATAAATAAAGGGGCCTAGGATGGGGCACATTATACCAGGAAAGAACCCATTATTAAAAGGATAAATGGGCCAGGATAGGGATATTAATACATAGTGGGTGGACGCATTTAGGATCTAGAGTACTACAAGAGCCCATCCATCTGAAAAACTTGAAAGTGGGGGCCCAGGTCCAATTTTACAGCCAGCCCATTCAACACTATTAATGCCACTATCTCCAAATGTATACTAAAGAAATTGTGCAAGGAAAAATTGAAGCCCTATATGTGCCATCTGTAATGTTACTATAAGGTTTCCACATACTAACAGCTTGTGGCTTTTGTTTGGAATGTGTTAGCAGCATGTTCATTACTTTATCCCTATCAATTAAAAATGGGTACATCCTCCCCTGATTAAGCACCTGCTTCCCACTATAGCTCTAGTTTGTGAGTCTGGCATCACGCTGCAGTCAATCACTGAACTCAGCAGCTCTGGTTATGTAGATAGCATGAGCTGCTGAGCTCAGTGATTGGCTGTAGTGGTGAATGAGTTTTTCTTGCTAGTCTTGATGAGAGGGCATGCTTGAGTCAGAGGCTCCCGATCCATTAAAAGGTGCATGCGCCAAGTCACAAATCGTGCTCCGATAAAGGAAATTTGTGGAGTAAAGAACGATGATGATTATCATGAATAGGACGAGCAAAGGTTGCCATGCCCCTGTTCTGCCCACTGTCAGAAGTGGGCAAAAATGGCACCAGCCCTCAAAGTCACAAAATTTTTGTACAACCTGTTATGACAAGATTGAGACTTTTCAAATATTTCTACGCTTTGATGAATTGGATCCTTAGTGCGCACATGTGCCTTTCACGTAATGCCATATGGATGGCATGACTCGATGTAGACCTGCTTTACTTCACCTGAGGCAGAGATTTAGTTGCCTTAGCCTTGACATTATATTCTAGTAAAGGCACAGTGGTCACTTTTCGCTCCATTGGTATCTAGGCTCCCAGGCCAACCACCTTATCACAAATGTTATCTATCTTTAGTAATCCATTTGTACAAGTTTCTTTACACAAATATAGGGGTTTTCTTTCATTTTTCGACCAGAAATTTACCAGTATTCCTCATTAACATTCGTTGATCTGAATTGAAATTTATTATACAATTACATAAAAAGACTTTGGTAGCCGTTAGGAACATACAGTTTGATGTGCATGTCTAAGCGGAGCAGTGTGTGTATGTGTGTGACTTAGCGGGATCTCAGCAAGCTGTCACCCTGGGGAATACAGGCAGGACAGGCAAGATGAGCTTCATCACACTTGGCTCATTCCAGCAGCTCAGGCTCAGTAGTCACATCTGTTATGTGGAACACATCCAAGATGATATCCATCCCTTTGGTGAATTTGAATGCAAGCAAAACAGCTCACTGCTTTTTCCTCTATGACCTCCTCCTGGCCTTTCATGCTTTTTCTTTCTGGAGGTATACATAGTATTAGAGAACAAGGCCGGTTGTCTACACTTTGACTAGTAGAGATGTGACAGGGAATGGCACTGTGGCCACAGAGTTGTCAAGAGGTTACTATTACTTCAGAACTACAGTGTTTGCTTTTGGCTAAGCTATATATAGACTACTCGAACAAGGATACAATTGTTATTTTGTACATTTCTTAGCAACATTACAATGAAAGATCAAGGCAGTATAAAAGTAACACGATTTTACTGTAATCAGGTACTAAATATTCATTCCTCTTAGTATTCAGGAATCTTTATCATTTAAAATTTATTGGAGCCGTAGATTCATCCCTAAATATTACCAAGTGTCACTTTCTATATTATGTACCCTCTGTGTATTTATTCTTATGTACCCTCCTTTGTGTATTTCTTCTTCCCCTGATCTATGTATAGTGCAGTAATTGTTCTTTACTGCTTGCCATGGGAGAGGCATCAACAGACTAGACCCTGCTCCCATCATATGGTTTACCTCCCTTTACCATATAAGCTGGAATCACTTGTATAGTATTTGTTAAATGAATGCCTGTGATAAATTGGATGCATAGTGTTAGATTTCTGCACACATAGCATTTTGTCCAAAAATTTCTACTTTGCTCTCATCTCCCCAGAGCACCTTCTTCCGAATGCCAATTGTGTATCCTACATGTCATTTTGCAAACTGCAAACAGGACTTATGGCTCATTTAAAAAATGGCTTTCTTCTTGCCACTTTTACATAAAGGCCAGATCTGTGGACAGATTCTCCTAACTGAGCTGTAAATCTCTACAGCTCCTCAAGAGTGACCATGGGCCTGTTGACTGCTTCTCTATTTAGTGCTCTCCATGCTTGGGATGTCAGTTTAGGTAGACGGCCATGTCTTGATAGGTTTGCAGTTGTGCCATACTTCTTCCACTTTAGGATAATTAATTGAATTAGTGCTCCGAGAGAAGTTCAGACCATGGGCTATTTTTTTTTTTTTTTTTTTTTATCTTTTATAACCCAACCCTTTTTTACTCTTCTGCAAAACTTTAACCTTAACCTGTCCGGTTTGTTGCTTTTTTTATGATTCTGATAATATTCTCACAAAAAGAGTCCTTCACAGCTTCTGGGGGGTAATTGGTTACTCAGGATTTTTTTTTAGAGGTATCAGACTACAGGGGACTTGCTACAAGTCCACATCACAATTTTCAGATTTAGAATTATAAATTATTTAGAAATCCATGTATGATTTCCTTTACATTTCACAAGTACTTGCTATTGTATTGTTATATCATGTAATCACATAAAATCACACTAAAAATACATTTAAAATGGTCAGTGTAACAAAAAAATGGGAAAGCTAACAGGGTACAAATAATTTTTTCAAGGCTTTACTATATATAGAAATACACACACAAAGTTAGGGATATTTAGCTTCCGAGGGAGACATATACATTTAACCTCCAGCTGTAAACCGCAAATAACAGGAGTGATGTCCCCACTCATCACTAATAGTTCACGATTACATCCTTCTTTTATGTAGTATACAGATATATAGTCGCAACATGGAGGCCAAAAGGACACTGCGTCTATGAATAGCAGTGAAAGTCTATGGAGCAGAGAGTGTACATCAGGGGTTTCCCTAGCGTACATGCTAAAACTCAATGTTACTAGGCCCCAACTTCATCAACAGACTAAATAGACAACTATCATGAGTTCCTTTTCTCCAGGTTTCTATTGCTCTTTGATGGCTACAAACAAGTTAACCCTTTTATATAATTTACAGAAATCCTCTAACTGATGCATTAGAACATATATGTCATCGTATAACTTGTAAAAAATAATTAATGATTATGGATTTCAGAGAACTGATGTAATACCTTGTCCCACTTAACACTAGTCATTGCTAATCATCTATAAATTGACAGTAAGTGTTAATACATTTGCCAGTTTTCTTATTTAAATGGAAGGTCGGATTACTTGTAAGCCTGTTTCTAACCCTGGGGTTTTCTATAAAGAATACTGTGCAAGCTATAGTATTAATTATATATTTCACAGATTGTCACAGTGCTACATTCTTGGATAGAAAAAAAAATATGGAGTCAGCTCACGTTCCCAAGGGTTGGTTCAATAGTAAACTTACGCAAATTTGTAGAACAATGTCAGCTGTGGCGCACGGGGAAAAAAAAAAAAAAAAAAAAAAAAAAAAAGGTACTTGGCTGATCTCAATTATATAAAAACAGAAAGTCATAAAAGGGGTTCCAGCATCCACAAAAACAAATGGAAATATAAAATATAACCTTTACTAAATCATGGTTTAAAAATGCAGAATATGCGTATGGTAAAAACTCACATGTTCCAGATCAGTAAGGATCTGATTTAAAATGTGTAAGATCACAGGAGTTTTTAATCTGTCAGGTTGTCACTAGGTGAGGTGGATCCTCCAAGGCCGAGGTGGGCACATGTGCCACTGGCATCAGTGCTGCAGGCAATTGAAGCACACAGGAGACAAGCAGCTAAAATACTGGAAATTCCAGGCAAGAGATGTTCTGGAAAAAGGACAGGTACCCGAGATACTGGAAACCACAGGTAGGTAGCTGAAGATCTGGAAGCTGCAGGCAAACAGGAAATATCCTGGAGACCGCAGACAGGTAGTACACAACTCCATAGTGAATAGAAAGTCTTAATACCATGGAAGCCACATGTGGACAGGTGATTTCCTGAATAAAGGTAACCATTGTAGGTTCGCTGGCAACAAACGAATCGAACCTTCGCGTGTCCAAACCTTGACCAAGGAGGTTCGGAAACACTAATTGGCAGTTGGAGTCTCTTCCCACATGCAGCCAGCCATAAGCATATCACCTACAGGGAAGGGTGGACGGACATTTTCAAATTATTGTTTGGGGGTTGCACACTACATCCGAGCACGCTTTTGTTATCCCCAGTGTGTGTCGTTCAAACACTGCAAGTGGCTTACACAGGGCTCAACACCAAGCGTACCTGAGCACAGCGTTGCTCGTGCGAGTTAGGTTCGCACGTAAAGCATTCAAAATCCAAAACAGTTTTTTTTTTTTATTTACTGTTTGGTTTGAAACTCATCTCTAGTTCTGAAAACCACAAGCGGACACGTAGAAGAGGTCCTAGAAGACCAGGAACAGGTAGCAGACAGAACTCTGGAGTAACTAGAAAGTCTGAATACCATGGAAGTCACAGGCGGACAGGAGACGTCTTAAAGACCGAAGACTGGTTGCTATGGACAAAAACTAAAAAAAAGTCCTAAGAACACTGATGTCTTAGTACCAAGACACAGGTGTGTGCCTTGGGGGCTTAATATAGGCATAAATAGAAAATCACATGGGAGCACGCTGAGCTTCTTGCAAAGCCCAAAGTGGATGACAAGAAAGTTAAGCTGACCTGGATTAAAGAAGCAGAACACAGACCCGGGACTGATGTATTGCACAACCACAGGCATAATTCCCCATTTGTTTAGGCATTATATACTATAGGTTATATTTTATGGTTCTATTTTTTTTGTGAATGCTGGAACTTTCCCTACATGGATTTACTTATAAATTTTGGCTGACAAGGTTTTATTAAATTTGTAACTGCTGAGTGTAGCAGGATACAGGATCTGCATATCTGGGAACAGACATTTCAATCATGCAGCCTTACAATACAGAAGTCTGTATGAGGACAGTGGACTAGAATATTATTTATAATGCTTGGGACACACAGTAGAGGAGCAGGACAGTTTTACCAGGAAAAGAGGCTCCGAGAATAATCTAGTCATGAACATCACAACTTTATAGTGGACTAATATAATATATCCTATCAACAAAAATAAAGTAATTGACAAGTGGGGGGTCTGTTATACAGGCTAGAACATAATAAATGCACACAAAGATGTAAGCTGGATGGTCTTATAATGTATACAGAGCTATAGAACACATTAAAACCAGAGTAATTGAACAGATCTGAGATATCAATTTGCTCGTATGAAAGAAATCCTTTTGATTTCTGCATAAAAGCCTGCAGCTGTTCGCGTCCAATTTGTACCAGAGAAAATCATCATTAAAAAATACATTTTGTAACCTGAAGGGTTAAATTAATAGTAACATGCTTACTCGTAATGAGGTTATTGTGCATGGGTCACGTAGCCTTCCTTCTTCATCCTTCAGGTTATAACCCTCCGGTCTCTTGTCTCGTTCACTGACTTTCCATAACTTTACGGTTTTGTCTGCATATAAGAAACAACATAAACAAATTAAGCAGTTGCCTCTTTAGGATGGGGAACCTGTATGGGAACGTGGAAAAGGGAAACATTTTGATGAGATCTCCCAGTGAGAGGCTGTTTCACCACGATAAACCCTACTATGGTGGTCATGGTCGAAAAGTTTTCACAGAGGGCATAAATTAATCTACCGTTCAAAACATAGGACCATACGCTATAAATTAAATTTCTATGTATGACAGCACTTCCCCCGGTCCTGCTGAACCTCCTTGAAAACACAAATGTTAGTCTGTTGGGAAATGCTCCTAGCATTTTATGATTAATGGACACTAAAGCAGACAACGGGCATTTTCATGTGGGGATATAATACACCAATCAGTAGCCTGCCACCGGCCAGTGTCGTCTTTGACATCATGTTCAGTATTCTGTATTCTAGTATTCTGTAATCTAGCAAAAATATAAGAGTATTTGAAGCTCAACATGATTGCGCTGTCTGGCCATGTAATAGTAGAAAAAAAAATACCGAAGGCTAGTTACAATGGAAGGCTTGTATTACAGTCAGGGGTGGGATTCAGTCTGTTTGCAAAATAGGGGCAGAAGCCTGAGGAAGCCGCTATTTTTTGCGGTGATACATGTGGGGTCTCTCCCCGTCAGCTCATTCAGTTGGCACTCTGTTTTAGACGCTCTAACATTATCCCGTTTTGGGAATCACTACACATTAGATTTCCCTATTTGCAGTTTAGATGCAGCTATCTTGACCTTATTTAATATATCAGTCACTATCCCCCACCACTTTTTTTCAATGCGTTAACAGTCCCTTAACGTGTTATGTTTGGGCTTTATGATAGATATCATAGTACTCTCTATTTATGCCTATATTTATCTTTATCTATACTTAATTGTGATACCTGTTATTGCTTTTTACACCTTACATACATTCTTTTTTGCTTATGTGACCCATCTTTGGTGAGGTCTGTTGGATTTGCATTTGTGGTCTTGTCTGGTTATTTAGCCTGTATTCAGAACAACTACTCTGCCTTGTGTCACCACTATGTATGGGGACATACCAAGCAAACGACAAAAAGGAAGGAAAACCCTGTATCTAGGGAAGGGGGAGATGGTGACCCCTAACCAAACCTACCGCTGGCCCCTGGCTTCCCTCACCAACCTAGATAGGATCCGCACCTATACGCCGAGCCAGATACCCAAGCCTGAAATAGAGCATATGTAGGGAATGGATGGAATGGGCGCTTAGTCAACCCCACTAAGCTCCAAAGAACAAACAGTGACTATGCACAGGGGATAGTAAACTAAAACTATCTCCAGATGACTCCGGGAGAGAAACTGCTACAACAAAGTTTCTCGAGATGAAAAGAAGCCGACTGATTGCACTGAAGACTTGTTAAGGGTATTAGGGTACCTTCACACTTAGCGATGCAGCAGCGATCCGACCAGCGATCTGACCTGGTCAGGATTGCTGCTGCATCGCTACATGGTCGCTGGTGAGCTGTCAAACAGGCAGATCTCACCAGCGACCAGTGAACAGCCCCCAGCGATGTGCAAGCGACGCTGCGCTTGCACGGAGCCGCCGTCTGGAAGCTGCGGAGACTGGTAACTAAGGTAAACATCGGGTATGGTTACCCGATGTTTACATTAGTTACCAGCGCACACCGCTTAGCTGTGTGTGCAGGGAGCAGGGAGCCGCGCACACTGAGCGCTGGCTCCTTGCTCTCCTAGCTACAGTACACATCGGGTTAATTAACCCGATGTGTAATGCAGCTACATGTGCAGAGAGCAGGGAGCCGCGCACACTGCTTAGCGCTGGCTCCTTGCTCTCCTAGCTGCTGTACACATCGGGTTAATTAACCCGATGTGTACAGCAGCTACATGTGCAGAGAGCCGGAGACGGCAGCACAGGCAGCGTGAGAGCTGCAGAGGCTGGTAACTAAGGTAAATATCGGGAAACCACCTTGGTTACTCGATGTTTATCTTGGTTACAAGCTTACCTCAGCTGTCAGACGCCGGCTCCTGCTCCCTGCTCGCTTCATTTGTCGCTCTCTCGCTGTCACACACAGCAATCTGTGTGTCACAGTGGGAGAGCGCCTTTGAAGAAAACGAACCAGGGCTGTGTGTAACGAGCAGCGATCTCGCAGCAGGGGCCAGATCGCTGCTCATTGTCACACACAGCGAGATCGCTAATGAGGTCACTGCTGCGTCACAAAAAGCGTGACTCAGCAGCGATCTCGGCAGTGAGCTCGCTGTGTGTGAAGCACCCCTTAGACCTACCACCAGCACAGGGGGAATGAAAGTATTTAAAGACACAAAAGGGAAGTGCTGTAGATCAACAGTTGAAAAGATGACGAAATCCGCAGGGTCCTAAAGAGAAAGGCATAAACCCCAAGCAGGGAATAAGGGAAAGTCGGAAAGCAGCTTATGTAGCCAAAAGCGGGGACCGTCCGCAGCTAGAAACTACAGGACTGGCTGTCAAGCGTGACACACCCGTGACACCTTGGTATATGACATTATAATGTAAAATTACTATATGGATTCATACCAGATCGTATTCATTTTTTTTCTAATCTGAGAGATTTACAATTTTAGTGCCTATTTATGTATCTTTGTTTACAATATTTTATGTTGCTGGGGAGATTATGGCTTTAATTGTTTTTAAATTTGAAGTAATACGGTGTCAAATAAAACTTTGGATTATTTTTGTACCTATAGGTGTACATCCGTTTTCTGTATTGATTTTTCTTTCCCTTGCTATTGTAACTTTTTTTTTTTTTTTTTTAAACAGTAGTACGTCCCCATTTATTATTTCATTTGGATATGCATCCATATTCTTCATTTTGTGAGAGTTATGTTTTACATGCCTTGCAACATATTTACCATATTTTTAGGACTATAAGAAGCACTTTTTTCCCAAAAAATTTTGAGGGAAGGTGGTGGGTGTGTCTTATAGTCTGATGGCTGCGGGGAACGGGGGTGCAGTGGTGGTGGAGCGGGTCATCAGTGGCATGAGCAGGCTGTAGCAGCGCCTACAGTGACCACGTGGGCCTGCTAATTAGCCACATTTCATAAATACTGCATCCCGACGCACATAATCTCTCAGCGCTGAAGCCGGTGCTGAGAGGTGGACGGGATAATGGGCGGGGGGTGCGACCATACTAAACAGCCGGCCCATGTGATCATCCCTGGCTCCTATAGCCTTAATTGAGCATGTGTGATTATATTCACTGCCCCCCGCGTATCATTATCAGCGTGGGGGGCAGTGAATAAGTATACTCACTGGTCATCGTTCCCGGCAGCATCGCGACGACCTCCTGTTTGCCTGCTCGCTGATGTGTGTGGAGAGCGATGCGCACAGCGATTAAGTCATCGCTGTGCGCACGGCTTCACACAGATCAGCGGCGCTGCTGTTGGCACAGACAGGAAGACTAGTGATGCTGCATGAAGTGAGGAAAGGGGAGTATAAACGTTTATGTTTTTATGTGTGCCACAGGATGCGGGCCATATACCAGGATGAGTGCATATACCAGGATGGGTGCATATACCAGGATGGGAGCACATACCAGGATGGGAGCACATACCAGGATGGGAGCACATACCAGGATGGGAGCACATACCAGGATGGGGGTGTTTATTAGGATGGTGGTATTTACCAGGATGGGGGACATATATACAAGGATGGGGATAATATACAAGACAAGAGGATCATTACCAAAATGGGTACCTTAGTTAAGAATTTGGGGACATTACCCCCATAACAGTGTCAGGAGCAGATCCTCGCCCCATAATAGTGTGTCATGACCACACTTTTTGCTTCAAATTTTATTTTCCTCCTCTAAAACCAGAGTGCAACTTATGGTCCAAAGCGTGATATAGTCCGAAAAATACGGTATTATGGGTTTAAGACCCTATTCATATCTGGTTTGAAGGAGAAACTGGAAGAGCTGCCATGGGAGAGGGTTGCGCCTTAAAATGCTAAACCCCATGCCAACATTTTGGCATACATACATTTCTTGCAAGTCAAATATTAGGTTGTGTAAAATTAGACAAAAAAGGGCTACTGATGCCCCAAATTTATTAAACAGAATAGAACCACTGTGATAAATGTAATCAAAATGTTAACTTTTAGCAAATCAGCCTTTATTTACTTGGACTTTTCACTATTTCACTTCAATAGTTCACAATAGACTATAAAGACAAACAAGTGGCAGTAGTATTCTAAAAAAAAAAAAAAAATGTGAAAAACACAGAAGAGTTTATTACCCATTATCTTATGTGTAAGTGGGGATGGGGGCACCTTCAGCTGTCTAGTCATTTTGATCCAACACAACCTCTTTAAAAGGGAATCTGTCACCAAGTTTTTGCTCCCTCATCTGAGAGCAGCATAATGTAGAGACAGAGACCCTGCTTCCAGCGATGTGTCACTTACTGAGCTGCTTGCTTTCATTTTGATAAAATCAATGTTTTCTCTTCTGCATATCTAGAAGTTATACAGAGCTCATGAATATGCTGGACTATCTGGCACCACGTAAAGTAGTCCTGTAATGATAATCTACTGCTGATTAACCAGTCATTTTAATCAAAACTACACTAAAAAGCTCAGTACGTGAAACACCACTGGAATAAGTATCTCTACCCCTACGTTATGCTGCTCTCAGATTAGGTGGCAAAAACTTGGTGACAGATTGCCTGTAATTGAAAGTAAGAAAACTTAGTAAGTATGTATATATATATATCTCATATATATATATATATATGTAGGAATGTAGGAATATGTAGACATTGTAGGAATTGCTATTCACCATGATGCGGCCGAACACTAGACATGCATGTTTTACCCTTGTATTCAGCGGCAGTGTGGGACATATTCAGGTTGACCAAGATTACTGAATACACAATAGCTTTTATTCTACATGTTAGATCATTTCCATCTTCCATCCATTTGTCTCCTGGCCCACTTGGCTGAACACGTCCCATTTAGAGAGTTGGCACAGATGTAATCACATGGTACATTTAAAAAGAATCATTTTAATTTCCTGCTGGCGCTGAAAATGTCATTCCGATTGTGGAGATAATATCCTTGTTAATCAAAAACTATTTTAAAACTCAATTAACAAAACATTACACCATGTAATTAATCTTTATACACTCACAATGCGGTTTCCCCCTCTGAACATATTTAAGACGCCTGCGAATTGTATTAAAGTGATCAATGGACTACCTGCTGACTTCTGACGAAGAAATTCCAACCCTTCAAGTGAATATTCATACAGAAGCATGTGTTTGAAAGGAGGGAAAAATCTAATCATTAAGTAAATTAGTAAAAAATGTATTACATTTTTTCCATAATAACCGAAGGATTACATACCCCTTCTCTCCTACCTCCCCATTCCCCACATCCGAATAAATATTTAGCTTAAGGATACACTCACATATGTGTATGTTGCGGACGAGTGCTATGTTTTAGGCTAAATTCACACAGAGCATCTTTTGGTGCGTTTTTGAGGTCATAAAGATGCCCCAAAATGCATCATTTCCTTCTCCCAGCAAAATCTATGAGATTTTGCTGTCCACATTGGGCATCTTTTGTTGGCTGCATTTTTGAAGATGCAGCCAAGATGCAGCATGTCAATTCCTTTTCTGTTTTTTTCAGGCATTTTTGAGCCTTTCCAGTCAATAGATTTGACTTAAAAAAACGCACTGGGCAAAATGCGGTAAAAACGCGTCAACACGTTTGTCCCGGTACTTTTTGGTGCTTTTTTGGGACAAAAACGTTGCATCTTTGTTTTAAAAAAAAGATGCCGCGTGTGAACATAGCCTTATCGGATAGCACTCGACCCAACGTTATACAATGGATCAATGGCGATCAGTATTTTTTCTCATGAGATAAAATCGCAGCATGCGGTGATTGCAGCATATTTCGGACAGCACGCATCAGAGTGCAGTCCGATTATATGCAGAGCCAGGCAATGGAGAAGATGAAGAAATTAATCTTTTCTCCACACCTGTAATCAGATTCTTGCATATGAGAGAATTGGTACAATGACACTCAGCTAATGCTTGCAGCAGAGTTTGAGCAGTGTCATTAACATATCGCATCTGATGCCATATGCCAGTGTGACCCCTGACTTAAGAAGAGAATACTTAATAGGGCGAGGCTTGTGTGGCAGGGGATGTAAAGGGCAAGTTATTTTGTTACTTTAATGGTGTTTTCTGAGATCATGAAAATTTGACCAACAAAGTAACAGAGATTTTTCAGTTCTTTTCAACTTATGGCCTAGACTAAAGACAAACTATGAATATTAGACACCTCAGGGGCTGTGTTTCAACACAATGACAAATCAAGAGGCAAGGGTGGTTCTGCAATTGCTGCACCCCCTATATTAACTACCAGACCCAAATCCTTATGTTTAGTTGCAGCTGTGCTCAGTACTGCAGGTGTATCTGCGATCTATGGAACAGAGTGGTATTATAGAGCACAGCAGCTATCAAAAAAGGTACAGAACTGTGCTGTACACAGAAATGTAAATAATAAAAGGACAAAGCAAGTGGAAGAATGCTATTGCCCCATTAAAAATCTGATTGGAGGAGGTGGCAAGTGCTACTATTTAGAAGAAAAAAAAAAAGCCTGATGTATTAATTCTTCATGGTCTTTACAGAGAACCTGACAAGTGATACATGCTGTCTGATCCACAGCCACCATGTATCAGACATTGGTCGTATGTTTTCATATAGGAATGTTTGACAAAGCCAAACATACTTTATAAGCAGCCGAGTACCAAGCTGCGTGGTAGGCTAATATGACAAGTGGGTCCCCAGTGGAGTCTTCTCACTTGAAGCCAAAGATTGACAGGTCGCTCACTATATATTATATATACATTATATACGTTGGCTATTGTATGTATAATTTTCTTTGAAACACAACATTTCAGAGTCAACCATACATATCTGGGATAATACAGCCAATGTCTGATACATGCTGCACGTAGATCAGGCAGCAGGTATCAGCTGTTAGGTTCCCCTTAAAAAAAGAATGTGCTGAGGTAAGGCATTGCCCGAGCTGGAAGAGCAGTGCCCCTTAGATACCATTCTTGGAGCTGAAGTGAACAATTTATATTGCACATGGCCGGCCTTAGCTATGTGAGACTTGTGCAATCGCACAATGCGCCGGCCACCAGACTACAGTGGGGTGATAGCAAGTTAGGTGAAAGCTACTGTGTGGACTGATGGCTGTCACCCACTGCTGTGATTCATGTCTCCAGCCTGTGATTTTTCTCACTGAGGGGAGAGGAGCTGCTCAGCAGAGAGGAACATGTGTTGTACAGTGCATTCATTCTCCTCTGTGAGCAGAGCTGCCGCTGGTGTCGGCTCTGGGGGGTGGGAGAGGCGGCAGTCACAGGATGGAGAGCCTAGCTCAGCAGAAGAAGACAAGGAAGCTGGGAACTGCTGTGCATGACAGACATAACAATGGAGGCTAGAGTGTCGGTATATAGGTGTACGACTGTTTCTATAAAGTGTGTCTGGATTGGATTTATGGTAGGATGCATTGGGCAGAAGACAACATAATATGTGTTAACACCAGTCCTTAGCTGCCTTAAAGCATGTCAAATCAGAGAAATCTGCTTCTTTCTCTGTCAGAATTACTCGGTCATTATCAAACGTCTCAGTTCTGAGGTAAAATGTGTGTCTGTGAGGAGGTGAGAGCTGCTACTGAGGAGATGCTATGTAGCTAGAGGGGGCGGAGCTCTGCCTCTAGCTCCTCCTCCCTCCTGTTGTCATAGAATCTCCTCAGTAGCAGCTCTCACCTCCTCACAAACACACATTTTACCTCAGAACTGAGAAGTTTGATAATGACCGATCAATTCTGACAGAACGAGACAGATTTCTCTGATAACATATTACAAAGTTGCTTAGATTCATGCACACTATTGATTTAGGAAATAAAAATTAAAAAAAGGACTGTTACGCTTTAATTATCAGCGCAACATTTTCACAGTGCCAAGGATTACGTGTATAGTAACCCCCAGACGCAGGCAAAAATCACGTGGGTAACAGGTATATATGGCAGCTGACACCCTGCAGCTATAAATGCAGCCTGTGTGTGAATAGAAAAATAATTTTTAACAGAGGGAATCCTAACTGGTATCATTGCTCCCAGAGCGACCTCATCTACAGAACGGTCATGTTATTTATGTCATATGGCGAATATGGCAAAAAGAAAAAATTAAACATATCCAAAATGTTTGTTTTTCATCAAACTGACACAAAAAATGGATGCAAAACAATTAATAATTCATATTAAAATAAAAGAAAAATGTCAAATGAAAACACCAAATCGTTCATAAAAAACAAGCCGCAATATGGCTCATTTGTAAAAAAAAAAAAAGTTACAGCTCTCTTGTAAAATATTGTTTTTAGTGTGTTAGAGTAGCAAAGCAGAAAACAAAATGTATAAAACCTGGTTTCGCTATAATTATACTGAAAATAAAATCGGTATGATCACTTTTACCTCACAGTGAACCACGCAAAAAAAAATTGTAAAAACAAATATAAAATTGCTGTTTGTTCATTCTGCGTCTGAAAAATCTGAATAAACAGCGATTAAAAAAAAATGTTATGTACCCCGAAATGGGACAAAGATCTCCTATGTTGCGCAAAAATAAGCCCTAATACAGTAATTTGGTGGCAAAATATATTTAATTTATTTTTATAAAAAAAAAAAAAAAAATAATCATTTTTCGGCCAAACGATGCTTCCACAAATCCGCCATCACAGCAGACTCGCCCATACACAGAAGCACTCGCTCGGCCAAACACAGGAGCACTCGATCGGCCAAACACAGGAGCACTCGATCGGCCAAACACAGGAGCACTCGATCGGCCAAACACAGGAGCACTCGATCGGCCAAACACAGGAGCACTCGATCGGCCAAACACAGGATCACTCGATTGGCCAAACACAGGAGCACTCGATTGGCCAAACACAGGAGCACTCGATTGGCCAAACACAGGAGCACTCGATCGGCCAAACACAGTATGTTTTCCATGATCAAGATAACATGTCTCCTAGGGATCAAGAATTCAATAACTCCTCAAAAAAGGAAGGCTTCTTGAAGCGGTTTCAACAAAAAACTTGTCCTTTTTGCTGGTCTACAAAAAGAACAAGATAAACTGCACAAAAGCCTTATATGCAACATCTCTGCAAACAGTATCACACTTGAAATTTGGGATGACACCAAGCTGCGATTCACATGAAACTGCCCAACCAAAAAAATGAGCCAGAGCATGAGTTGGTATATGTGGAATAGTATGAGCACCTCCACAACGTGGCCATTCCACAAACAAAACACATGGGAAGATATATAGATAAAATACCCAGCTCAGAAAGCGGGACCATGCACCTTATTGTACACAGTATAAAATTACAGGAAAATATATATATATAAAAAAAAAAAAAGGAGCATAAGTTGGCATATGTGCAATAGTAAGTACATGTACACTGTGGCCATTTCACAGACAAAACCCAAGAGTAAAACAGTGTTAACCAACTACCCTATGTTAGTTACATTATTATTATTATTTATTATTATAGCGCCATCAATTCCATGGCGCTTTACATGTGAAATGGTTATACATAATAGGGACAAGTACAATAATCAAACAGTACAAGACACAGACAGGTACAGGAGGAGAGAGGTCCCTGCCCACGAGGGCTCACAGTCTACAAGGGATAGATGAGGATACAGTAGGTTAGGGTAAAGCTGATTGTACGGCGCTGTATCAGACTGAGGGTTACAGAGTTACCGTAAATCGGTTGGTGGCAGCGAGTTTGTGCCAAGGATCATTGTGGGGCAGCCAGTGAGATTCGGGGAGGTTTTTATATATTCCGTCCGCGGAGGTCGGGGGAATATATACCCTACTCTCACCGGGGACCCTTCAATAATCGGCATAAGTAGAATAGCGGCCTCCTTGCTTATTGTCGGGCAATTCCATAATTGGCCTGACTATAAGAGGGGCGCTAGAGAGCGCGTCACGTGTTCTGTGTCGGTCGGGAGGTATAAAGGAGGGGCGTGACTCCCGCTTGTTACCCCCCGATCGTGACATTGGTGGCCAGCACGGGGGATTTCTGAGTGACCCCCTCCTCCCCCCCCGGCTACTGACTGACTGTTACATGTACTACTATTATTTATCCATTTACTTACTATAGGGTATATGTACATTGTGTGTTTTCTCTAGGTTTTGTATGTGAAACTGCCTGTATTTTCATGCACTCATACACAGAGATATATTGTACATACTATGTAAAAGGGTTGTTGACCAGTACTTCGACATTGATGGCATATCCTTAATCTTTGATAAGTCTCCATATCAAACGGTTTGTGGTCTGACCCCTGTCACGCCCATGTTCAGTTGTGCACAGGTCTCTCTGCAGCCAGAAGTGAAGCAGATCACAGCTCCATTCATGGTGTAGGGGCTCCTCTTATATAGAAACATCCCCATTCATGTACACTAAACAATGAGATGGAGGGGGGGTGGCAACAAAAATAATTTTTGCACAGAACACCATTTAAACTAAGGATATGTGCCCACAATCAGGACTCCCTGCGTCCTGGATGCTGTGGGTCCTGACCTGCAGGTCCACGAGTCTCCTCCGCAGGAGACTGCAGCTGCTCGTACCCACGATCAGGGTTCAGTGCGCTGCTTGTGTTCTCCCTACGGAGGACGCATGCGAATCTGCAGCAAACAAATTACATGCTGCGGTCTGGAAAGCCGCACCTCAGGTCAGCGTTTGCTGCAGAAAAAATAAGCACAGTGGGCACGGGATTTCTAGAAATCCCATCCACTATGCTTGTACTGTACAACGCAGCGTTTTGGAAGCAGCTGAAGCATGCTGCGTCCAAAACGCTGCAAACACTGATCGTGGGCAAGCAACCCAAGGTCGGCCCTGATCATGCATTTCTTATAAAGAACTGTAGAATAATAATTTCAGAAAGATCAAAAATCCCCTTTCTGGACATTAGTGTTGAAGAATAGGAGTGTTATCTAACTTTCCACAATAAAGTAGGGATTTGGTTTTTGTTTTTTTTTTATTATTGGGCAGGGTATAACTGTGTGCCATATTAATTTTGTTCTTCATTTCTGAGATACAAAGCATTATGAAGAAGCTTATTAACAAAAAAAAAAAACAAAAAAAAACCATGGTGTCACCCAATCCATAACAATGGAATTGGTTTCTTTCAACACATCCTTCAGTTTTCCAACATTTCTTAAAGAAAGCTTAGACAAACTAAAACCCTGAGGGGCATGAGATTAGAGTTGAGCGGATCGGGTTGCCGCCGAAGTCCGGATCCGATCCGGAATCCGCGGCCATACAAATCAATGGGGAACGGGATCCGGGATGAACGACAACGAGAGAGAAAAGAAAAAAAAAAAAAAACACAATCCGGATCGTGTGCACCGAATCGCGGGTACTGGTCGGACTCGGATCGGGCTCTCAAACCGTGCGGACCTGGATTTTGCAGATCCGGGTCCGCTCAACACTACTTGAGATCTATTCTATTATTCTAGTATTCGAGAGCAATGCAATACAAATTAATGTGACCTTGGAAACAATATTGTGGCTCAACAGAGGCCATAAATATCAAACTCTTGGAAAACTCCTTTAATTTTATCAGTACCGGATCTGGATGGGATTCATTTGAACCAGGAAAATGACCAGGTCAATCAGGGATGAAGCTTGTAACTCTGAAATAAAACTATGCCTCTCCCACTATAATTCTTGACTTGGACCCATCCTGCGCAGAAAATATAATGGTTCCACCATCAGTATGGTTAGCACTCTTCTAATTCATACTTACCATTAGTAGATAGCAAGAAATAAGCGGCATTCTGTTGAGGAAGCCATCTTATCTTGTTTATTTTTTCTTCTATCTCTAAACTTTTCAAGTAATCGAATTCTGGCTCGTGGCTCTGGAAAGTGCTGTAAACATTATACTCTCCTCTTCTGTGAGGTTGGCTCTTGCTCTGTCATTGAAAGAAAAATGTTTTATTAGCAACGGTAATTTGTGAAAAATGAAATAACTCTTAGGGCAAAGGTCGAGGAAAAGAAAAAGAACGGTGAAGGTCTTTTTAAAATCTCTTATACATTTTTATTTTTTTTAATTCTTTATTTAGTTGCAAACATGGAAACATTACAAACTAATAAATAATAATAATAATCTAACAAGTGGCATATTACAATCTGTACAAGTCATATTAACAGCCACCCCACTGTAGCATATAAGAGTAACCACAACATACTGTAACCCTTCCATGTTAGCCCATTTTTCAACATAACCAAGGGGTGCCAGATCTGGCAGAATAACAGAAAAGGGCAGACAAAGAATAAGTAGAAAGGAAACAGAGAATAGGAGAAAGAAGCACAAAAGAAGAGAGATAGGAGAAAAAAGGGAAACACATTAGGGAAGGAACATGAATCATGAATTATACATTCCTATTAGGGCACTCGTGCACTTAAGACTAAAGTCCACCGATATCAGTGGACTCATTCAACAGTCTAATGTGTAAGGGGGTCTCCCAACTTTCCCCCAACACATGATGAAGATCCAGCAAGTCTAATTTCCAACTGAAGATCCTATTGTTCTTAGTGAGACAATCCACCAACAAAAAAAAAAAAGTCTAGAAGTGGCTGTAATGTAGAGAGCACCGGTGCGTTTGGCAGAGTAAAAACTCCTGTGTATGGAGGAGTCGGGAGAGAGCTGCCAGGCATGTACTGTGTATGGGGCCCCATAGTCCCTGTTCTCATCACTTTTTCATAATTTCGGTATAACTAAAAAAAGCTTATTATTATTATTTATTTATAAAGCATTGATTCCATGGTGCTGTACATGAGAAGGGGGTTACATACAGAATACATATACAAGTTACAATAGACAGACTAGTACAGAGGGAAGAGGGCCCTGCCCTTGCGGGGTTACATTCTATAGGATTTTGGGGAGGAGACAGTAGGTGGCTTGTAACGTATATGATAGATAAAGTCTGTAACTGATGCATACGGCTCTGTTCACACCACATTTTTGCCCACGCTTTGCATGTACACCAATGCAGCTCCACACTGTACATGTTAAACTTTGTCAAATGGGTTCAATCACCAATGGAGGCAAAATCTGGTATATGCCAGTAACAATATGGCATAAAAGTAGCAAACTTACCTGATGGTTCAAATAGAAAAGTACAAACACAAGTCAAAATACTGTACTTTTTAATGTAAGTACATGAGTAATGATTGTCACCCTATGCTTCACAGGCATCCGTCAAACTGATATATCAGGAGATTTTTAATACTTTTTCATGACATCTATAAAATGTTGGCAATAAGTCCGGGGGTAAATCAATACATTAAATGATTAAATGGATACCTGTGACATCCATCAATTGTAGGCTATAATAATATATATCTTTGTGATGAATAGTATAAAAAGCCATTCAAAATTTCATGACATAGCCATTATGCTTATCTAGCTTGCGGCTGTTGAATGCCCCTATTTGGCACCCATCACAACAAAATGTATATGTTGGGAAGTCCTTATGGGTGTTCCAAAAGGAGCAAAAAAAAAAAAAATAATGTTCTGTGTAGATCAGTCAAAAGTATGGACACACTTGTTCATGCAATGGTTTTCCTTGTTCCGATTGAATGTCTGTAGCTAAACCACAAATCACAGCTAAACTTGCAATTGGTTTCCAACAGTCTTAGGTGTTCATTGAGGTGCTGACCACTTGTTGTCTACTTTGTCTTCTTTCTGCAGTCCAACTCATCCCAAACCATTTCAATTGGGAAGTAAGTGGTCGTGTGACGGTGGAGACCAGGTCATCCGATTCATCCCTCGCTTCCTTGGTCATTTAGCCCTTACACAGCCTGAAATAGTGGTTTAGGCTATTGTTCTATTATGACACAAATTATGGTCCTACTAAGTGTAATCCAGATAGGATGGCATATAGTTGCAGAATCCTCTGGTAGCCATGCTAAGTAGTTGTGCCTTGAGTTTGATGTAAAATCAAAAACAGTATCAGCAGCAAAACACACACACACACACACACACACACACACACACACACACAAATGGTGGTTGATACCAAATGTCTCAAATTTTGACTAATCACATAACAGTACAGATGATCTAATGTTTGAGCCAAGCAACACAGGCACAAACAAACCTATTCTTGTTTATGGTCCTCTGTAGTGCCTTCTTTGCAGAAATTTCACCATAAATTCCTGCTTCTCGCAGTCTCCTCTCTGATATTACGAGTCTGCTACTTGATGTCAGTGCATTATGAGGACTTATCTAAAGTGCTATCAATTTGAATTTTCTGAGGCTGATAATGCTGATCAACTTTTCTACAGCAGAGGTAATTTTTGGAGTTTTTTTTCTTGATGCTGTCCTTGTGAGAACCAATTTTCTCATAGTGATTGATTGTTTTCATGACTGCACTTGAGGATATCTTCAAGGTTCTAGCACTTTCTAGATTGACTGACTTTTATATCTTACTGTAATGAGGAGCTGTCATTTCTCTTTCCTGAACAGTTCTTGCCATGCCCCTGGCTAGTCACTTCTCATGGGCTAGCCATGAGGATGGGTAGTCAAGAGGTCCAGGGTCACACACTAGAAGGGCAAGCAACAAAGGGGTGAGACAAAAAGGTATAATCAGGTCACGGTAAGAGGTCGAAATTCAAGGAAGATAGTGAATTAAGATAAAGGGGCTAGGCAAATGGATAGTCAGAAGCAAGGTCCGAGGTTGGGTAAACAGGCACCACTGAGCTAAAGCTATGGCTGTCAGTAATTAAGAGGCAGCTAAATAGCAAGGTAATCATTCCAAACAGGAAACTCATGGAGGAAACCTTGCATGCCCCAGCCCTGATTGGATGGCTGGACTGTATCCCCTTACTGACCGTTCAAGTATCCCTTGCCTCCGATAGGATGACTGAACTGTCCATCACCATACTGACAGCTCAGCACTGCCGTTTCTGGCTCTAACACCATGGAATTCTCATAGTGCACATTGTGTGATGTGAGGATTCTCAAGTCTACAGTCACAAAGTGAGTGCATCCTGGTTTGTTTCAGAAGTGTTTTTTTTTTGCTTCTTGCTGCCACATGTGGTTTTGTGCGTTCAGTCTGAATCTACAATGTGCACATTTCAATAAGAACATTAAAAAACACTGCATGAACAAGTGTGTCCAAACTTTTGACTGCATATAAAAAAAATGTTCACAATGGAGCAACTTTTTAGTAACTATGTGATTGTTATGCAGGAAACCGTATACTCACCATATTATTTTCACTTCAGTTTAATTATTTGTAATGCGACTGTTACCCTAATTAAGGCAGCTAATAAGCAGCCGCAAAATTACAGGGGATATTATACTGTCACATAAGTCGCATTTTTTTTGTTGTTTTTGTTCAATGCTAATTAATCAGTAACAAAAAGGAGCCATTTAGATTAAGGCATTAAAATAGACCTAAAAATACAAATAAAAACTTAAATTATACATTTCTCTACAACTGGTGAAATAATCATCTATAGTTAACCTGGGAATTAACTGTTAACTGAATGTGAATATGGGGTATTGAAAAGAAAAAACATGCAACTTTCCCTATTATATAAAATATGCAATAAATGTATAAATGCTAAACAGTTTGTTGCTGCGTAGGATGTGTTACAAATATCTGATAAAAGAAAAATGATTTAAAAAAACAAAAAAAAAAAAAAGACAGTCACTTTAAATCTTTGGCACTGCGCAACGAACAGCAAGAGTAAATAAAAAAGCCATTTGAAAGAAGCCAGGAAGCCGGTAATGGCCCAGGCTCATATGTCATGTGTGGTTTGGTTATTGATAACCTGGGCAAGGAGTGAGACATAAAAATTAGGAAGCAGCATGAGGCCTGTAATGAGGGAATAAAAGAAAATTAATTTTGTGGTCTGCAGCCCTTACCTCCTGCTCCCGCTGAAATATTACAACACGGCCCCCCTTGTCTCCTGTCGCCAGCAATTCTCCTGTGCTGTTGAATTCAACCGTCGAGATAATGTCAGCTGTAAAAAAAAAAAAAAAAAGACAAAAGAGGGTTTTTTTTTTTTTAGATGACTGAACGATTCTGCCCCTCCACATGTCAAATGAAATTAAAAGGTCATTTTTCCATGCTAGACTTTTCTGAATGGTCACTGCAGACCCCAGAGAAAAGATGTAGTGTGGGTCTTCTACTGAAAGACTGAAATTTATTACAATAAAATAAACCAAAAATATAGGTAACACCAATAGAAAATATCCTTTTACACACACACTGTAGTAGGGAATACACATTATACAGAGGATGTATTGTGGATGCAGCAGCACCTCCATGGATGAGATTTTAAGAAACCGCATGCTGTGTATACAAGGGATTTAAAGGAGTTCTCCACTACTAGGATAACCCTTTCCGATTCCACTCGTTTCCCCCGGTAAAAAAAAAAGACCCTGTACTCGCCTCCCATTCTGGAGCCGATCCAGCGCTGTCGGTGACCTTGGTTCGGGGATCATGTGACATTGTGATGTAATCGGAGTCGGCTTCTCTCACCTCGCCTTCGGACCAAATTAACAATCAACAGGAAGTGATGCTGTGGTTGCAACTCACTTCCCGTTTGCTCATTGTCTCCAAAAGCGGGGTTAGAGAAGCAGTCGGTGAGTGGACGTGGGTTCTCATGACGTCACAATGTAATGTGAGCCCCAAACCGTGTTTACAGACTGCATTGGAAAGGTGCTAGAATGGGAGGGGAGTACAGAGTCTTTTATTTTAACTGGGGCAAACAAGTGCAGTCAGAAGGAATTGTCCTAGTAGTGGGACAGCCCCTCTAAATCAGAGGCTGAAATAAGCGGCGAATATATGCCATTCCCACAACAAAATCCACTGTGTAGAGGCTTTTCAGCTTTGAGAAATCCGTAGCAAATGCCCTTTTAGTTGTGTCATAAAAAAATGACACTTCATTTTTTTTTTAAACAGTTATTAGCCATGAGGCCAATGGTATATTCACTCAAATGCATAGCCTCAAATCCAGCCAAGCAATCATTAGGTACAGCATGCTGAATCAGCCAACAGAAGCGCTGGAATTTTGTATTAAAAGGTTATGAAAATCAGATGTCATGGAGAATGCACTATAGCAGGGGTCGGGAACCTATGGCTCGCGAGCCAGATATGGCTCTTTTGATGGCCGTATCTGGCTCGCAGACAGGGCTCCTACCTGTCTATGGGAAGGATCAGGGCCGGCGCCAGCACCCGGCAAACCCGGTCAAATGCCGGGGCCCTGAGCTGCCGGGGGGGCCCACTCGCGGTGGCAGGAGTGGCGCACCGCTACTCAGGGGGGCCCGGTGGCCGCGCTGTCACCGCCCCCCGCCGAGGATCGAGCTTTCAATTGCATCGGCATCGCAGGTGCCGATACAATTGAGAGCAATGATGAGAGAGTGAGCGGCGCTCTCTCTCATCATTCTCCCCGCTGTGACTGTCGGCGTTCTTCTGACAGCTCTGCAGAGGACCGCGGTGACGTCATCACTGCGCGACTGCTGAGAGATCAGAGCGAGCGACAGCAATGGACGACGCGCCGAGGAGACCGGATCAGCGGGCGAACGAGAAGTGAGCCGCCCCTCTACTGACACTGGGCTCCCCTGACTCACAGGCCGGCCACTACACAGCGGCACTAGTACACATAGGGGCCCGGCAGCCGCTCTGCGTCTATGTGTAGTGCCGCTGTGTAGTGGCCGACCTGTGAGTCAGGGGAGCCCAGTGTCAGTAGAGGGGCCCCTGACCTGGAGAGGCCACCAGCCGTGTCTGAGCTCCAGGAGTGCTAGTCCTGACCTGCACAGCAGACGGAATCTCCATCCTGCAGGACCTGCGATGATGTCACGCCATGTGACTGTGTGGGAGGAGACACAGGAGGCCGGCAGAAAGCAAGATACTGAATCCTGAAGGAGATTTGGACACATGATGACTGGTAATAAGAAAAGAGGGGACATGAGGGTGAGGGGGCTGCAGGGTGAGGGGCATATGAGGGCTGCAGACTGTGACAGAAGCATGTGAAGGGGTGCAGAGTGTTTGAGAGGGGTAAGTTGGGGTACAGGCAGGGTGAGATATGTGAGCAGGGTGTGTGAGATATGGGGAGTGCAGGCTGTATGGGAAGCAGGGTATGTGACATATGGGGGTGTAGTGTGTGAGATCTGGGGGGTGCAGGCTGTATGGGAAGCAGTGTGTGTGTGTGTGTGTGATATGGGGGGTGCAGGCTGTATGGGAAGCAGGGTGAGAGAGATATGGGGGTGTAGGCTGTATGGGAAGCAGGGTGTGTGAGATATGGGGGTGTAGTGTGTGTGATATGGGGGTGCAGGCTGTATGGGGAGCAGGGTATGCGACATATGGGGGTGTAGTGTGTGGGATATGGGGGGTGCAGGCTGTATGGGGAGCAGTGTGTGTGTGTGATATGGGGGGTGCAGGCTGTATGGGAAGCAGGGTGTCTGGGCCACTGACAGATACAATTGCTCCAGCGGTCACTTAGTACACAAAGGAGTGTTCCTCTCTGCTGCACTAAGCCACCGCTGGACCTAAACAATAATTCGCTGTAAAATAATAAAATAGATAATTGACATAACTGACAATGCGTTGTGTGACATGTCCAATATTCCAGCTTCTTTCTTCTGCGAATGCCTCAAAGCTGGCATTCTCTCAACATCAGGTGGGAAGAATGCCAGCTTCCAGTCATGCGCAGGAAAAAGAAGAAGCCAGACTGCTGGACTGATGTCATGCATCGCAAGTTCACAATGTAAGTTATTTATTTGATTTTTTTACTGCTAATTACCATTGTTTCAGTCCAGTTGTGGATTTATACAGCAGGGAGGAGCATTCCTTGCTGTACTAAGTGAACATTGGAGCGATTGATCTGTCAATGGCCCTTTAAACATATTGTACGGCTCTCGCGGAATTATATTTCAAAATATGTGGCGTTTACGGCTCTCTTAGCCAAAAAGGTTCCTGACCCCTGCACTATAGGTTTATATTCCCCAAAAAATTGTTGTCAGCATTTATAGATTTATTTTGACAGAGCATGATGTCCTGTGCAAAGTCAGCACTGAGCAAGTGGATTTGTAATTTCTTTTTCTAGATGAAAAACCAAGCATACGTCTGTACCTGATAACATGTAAAGCTTCACCAACTTCCATAATTACAAATACCATGACAACAGACCACATTTATGGGGGTAACATTCTCTCCCATGTACTGCAGTGGACTTGACGGAAGACCACCACTCAATAGTAATACAGGGCCAAATCTTGCCCAGACTGCCCCTACAGTATCATCATAAGGACTTATGACTTATTGTTCTATGGTCAGACCTGTGGTCAAGACGCTATCTATAGTATATCTGATAGGCTATGTGCACGTTGTCAGTGAAACTCCAATGAACCTGCTAACATTTTCAAACAAAAAATGCTTTAAGAAATGGATGGTTTTTTTTTCTTTTTCTGAAGTGACTATTTTTTGGTTGTTTTCTGATGTTTTTGGAATCCAGTGATTTTTCACATGGCTTTTTCTGATTAATTTTCAACTGTTTTCTGTTTTTGTTTCACTCAATTGACTAATGAAAAACAACCTCCAGCAATCGTTTCAGCAAAAACGACAAAAGCTCCAACAAATGTACGGGCATTTTCCAGGAGCTTTCTGTGTGACTTGTATTGTAAACAGAAAAGTGTCTTCCGAATAAAAAAGCAAGAAGAACAGGCACCTCATTTCTTTTAAAGGGGTTGTCCATGACTTGGACAACCTCTTCACATTCAACAAGTTTGGCTGCATTAAAACATAAGCTTATTCTCATCTCCTGTGAGGGAGTCAGCAATGGCTCCCATGAGGCTGTGACATCTCGCGAACCCCAAGCCCAATCACCGCTGGCTTCTCTCTCCCCACCTTCGGATGTATGAGTAAACAACAGGAGGTGAAAGTTGCAGCTGCTGCTCAATTTCTGGTAAGTGCTCATATGTCCTACGATGAGAAAAGCCTGCGGAGATTGAGTGTGGGGCTAGGGTACAGTCACAATGTGAGTGCAGACACCACTTGAACCGCGCCAACACCAAAGGGGAGTAGAAGCTTTTATTTTAATTTGGCCAAACATGGAGAATGTTTAGAGGTTGTCCAACCCCTTTAACCGCCTGTAGTTTTTAGAATCTGAAGTGATTAAATGACGCTCAAAAGCCTAAATATATAAACAGCAAGATGTTATCATACAGAAATGCATGTTCATTATTTTAATATGAACGTTACAGTCTAAAATTGGTATCAGATTGTTATTGAGACCCTTTGTTAAAGTCTCCTTTTTTTTAATCTAGGGATAGTAGTAAGATAAAAAGTCAAATATTGCTTTATATTTTTCACTTAATTTTTTTTGTTCTGTATCACCTTGTCCACTTATATTGGTTATTAAGTCCCAGCACATGACCGTTCTTTTAGTGTTTTCTTTTTAACATTGACGTTTTGCATTATTATCCCTAACTTTTGTCATATACTACATCGTTGATATTGTCTATTAGATACTTTTCACTTGATACCACTTGCTTATTTGCCAAGACCCCAAGGTGTCACTTTGTAACCTTTTTTTAGTACTATTTTAACTTTGGATGCTTATATTATATTCTTAGTTTATACTGCACACCATGTGTTAGCATTATGTATGATGTACTTTTACCTGTGCATGGTTTTTTTGTCAGTGTACTGACACTTAACCTCCATGATATCAGTAAAGGTAGCCGATCAAAACAAAGAGGCTATGCAAATGGTTAGTCAGAAGGGAGGTCATGCAACAACAGATCAGAAACTAAGCACAGGAACAACGCATGCACACACCACTGAGCTTAAGGCCGGTGCCACACGGGGCACTAGTGCGATGCTCGTATGACACTCTGCTCGCTCTGGCATCACAGCAGGAGCAGAGTGTCATGCAAGTCTCCCTGCTACTGAGGCCCGACCATGCGAGCGGACCTCAGCTGCAGGGGGCGGGCCGGCTCCAAGGAGGCGCGGGCTGGGATGGAGGAGGGGAGGGTGGGATTTCTTTCCCTCTCTCCTCCATAGCCGGCTATTGCGATTCTCGCCCTGCACCCGTGGTACCGCAAGTGCATTGTGATTTTTCTCTTGCCCCATTCACTTGAATGGGTGCGAGAGAAAAAAAAAAAAAAAGTCTCACATTACAAATCGCAGCATGTTGCGATTGTTTTCTCGGTCCGATTAGGGCTGAGAAAATAATCGCTCATGTTCGCTGTCACACAGGCTAGAATTGGTCTGAGTGTTAAGCGATGTTTTATCGCACTCCACTCGCACCGATTTTCTCGCCGTGTGGCTTGGGCCTAAAGCTACAACTAGCAGTGATCTGACTACTGCAAACCAGCCAAGTAATCATCCTAAAGGGTGACACCTAGGGGACGCCCAGCTTACCCAGCCCAGGATAAAGATACGCTCACTCGAGCGTGAAAAACGGAAGAGTGCAATGTGAAAAAAATCTCGCATTGTACTCTGACCAATGTAAGTCAACGAGGGAGAGCAGTCGGTCAGCTTTTCTTGCATCTAGAATCTGGATGCGAGAAAAGTCGCAACATGCTGCGATTATCTGCTAGAGCCATATCCCTTGCACCCATTTAAGTGATGAGTGCGAGAGATAGATCGAACTGCACTCGGATGTTATCACAGTACAGTACGATATACGCACAGGCTGACAATGGAAGAGATGGGGGGGGATTGACCCCTCCCTTTCCTCCGCAGCTCCCGCCCTCAGCTTCACAGCTGTGACCCGATCGCAAGATTGGGTCACAGTCACATGACAATCGGCTCAGACTCAGCAGAGCCTGAGCCAGGGGTCATATCGCATCGAATGCCATACGCTAGTGTGAGTCCAGCCTAAGGCTGCAATGTGGATAGAAACAGCGCAGTCCGCTCCAGTCCTAGATTGGGTGGCTTTGTTGTCATTCGGATTCTTCATAGCCCAGCACACCTCTGCCATCTATTGGTTGGCTAAGCTGTCACTCATAGCGTCCTTATGACACTCAGCTACACTGGCAGCAAGTTTTTTTCAATATAATTTTGGGAATCTGGCAGCAAGTTTTAAATACACTTACATTCATACGTGTAGAAATGTTTTCATATTACATTTGTGTAAAATTGGCCTCAATCTTCCTTTTTTAAAGAGTTTCATATTAGTACAGTTGGCACTCTGGCAGCAAGGATACAATAAAGTGCCATTGCAGGGTACATAGACTAATGCACACTGGCAATTTAAAGCAGTTGATTCGTCATGTAAAGCACGGATGTGCCATTTCCCCCTGAACAAGAAACAAGAACAAGAAATGCTCTTTGTAGCCGCTCTTCCCTTTGGCTAATAATTAATGGGGAGTACCAAATCCGTACCGTCATCAAAGCAAGCATTCACTAATGGAGTATTTGACAATAAATGTTCTAAACCAGACAACCCATTTAAATATGAAAAAGTAATAAATGTTAAGAATTATAGAACATCAAGGAAAAAAAAAAAAAAAAACAGAAAAAAAACCCGACAAAGGCATGGCTAGTTCTGCACTACAAAACTGCAATCACACTGAACAAATTCAATCACATTACTGCTTACACAGCTTTATCATAAGAGGCTTATGGGAGCCAAAAGGTGTTTTTTCCTGGCTTCCTAAAAGCAATCACAGCAGTAGCTGTCACTAGACCCTTTAAATAGCACAGTCAAAAGGATAGGCAAATTATTTCTGATTAGCCTAATTGAGACTATTCCTTCATATACGTCAGAGGTTAACTCCTGGGCAATTAGTATCTTGATGAGCTTCACTACCATTTGTAAATGGGAACAATGCTCTGTAGCCAAGCAGAAAAGACTGATGGAGCTGACAACGGCAGAAAGTGCGGTATTAACTCTGATCTCCTGTACACTTTACATCAGCACAACTGGATGAGAAGTCATTTGGAGGAGGTGAAAGGAGTCCAAGCCTGGTCTCTGCATTTAATAGAGCTGACATCGCTTGTAAATTGCTCCATGATTGGCACACAGGAAGGCCGAGAAGGTGAGAGGCAGAAATTACGGATAAGAGGAGGTGCCATTAAAAAGCCGACTGACGTAGGGAACCTTGATTGCATAATAAGGGTTAAACCCTTAAACAATTGCATCGAGCAAATTAAGGGGTTGCTGGACCCTTTTATTTTATAGATAACAGATATAAATGCTATAAAATCGGTGGCCCCAGAGAGGACCATTTGAGGTACCTAGACATCTCTGCAATAGCAAGTCATACTGCGTCAATGGGGCATCATCGGATACTGAAGAACAGAGACTGGCAGGGGACCAAAAACGTGTTGGCACAGAAGAGATCGGGGATTGGGAAGGTAAATACAACTGCATTCGAAGAAGGTGCATAGAAAGTCTAAGCCCCGCTATGGGAGTCCTCCCTTAGCCATAAGCAAACTAAGACCAATTATGCTGGTAAAGGACTCCTCATTTTCTCTAAATACAAGTAAAAAAATAAAAATACTAAGCTGGTATGGTATTAGAAACTACAAAAATGTGCATCATTTGTCCTCCACCTTACTAGACAAAAGTTACTGTAACGTAGCCTTCATTTTCACTACACAGGGGAATGTCACCAAATTGCAATAATACAATATGTTTACTAATAAAAACATACTGAAAAAAAAAATCAAGTATTTTCAAATTATTTACTTTTAACAACAGTTTTTTCCTTGGAAATGATAAAAAAACAGTTATAAGTAGGAAAATAAACCCCCTGCCAACTAATATCAATACCCGCTATTGTGTGATCGGGCCTCAAGACAAAATAAACAGCATAGAGAATTGAAAATTCAATAACGTAACAAAAATGGCTCAATATGAGCAATAAACTTAAAAAAGACAAGCACAAAAGCAGTGGTATAGAAACAGTGTCACAAATATACACATGGTAAATACAGAGCAAAACGAGGCCAGAATATGTAGCAGAGAAGTCAGAAGCAACCACCATATATACACTACTCACAAAAGGTTAGGGATATTTGGCTTTCAGGTGAAATTTATATAAAAAGTTAAAATGTTCATGCTACAGTGATATTATATTATGAAAGTCAGGCATTTAGGTACAAGCATGCTATGGGGATTTCCTCATCTCACAATTTATTGAAATAAAAGCCAACAACAGTGGTGGGTATACGTCCTCCCCCACCCCCTCCCAAAAAAAAAAGTGTCAATGCCTCAATAACTTGTCATATGACCTTGAGCATCAATTACAGCTCAACAACGATGTCTCCTGCTATTCACAAGTGGAGTTATTGTCTTCTGAGACATGGCATCCCACTCTTCTTGAAGGATGGCTGTCAGGTCATTGAGGTTCTGGGGTACGAGCCTCTACATGGGGACTCAGCTGGTCCCATAGGTTTTCTAGGGGAGTCAGGTCTGGAGAAAGAGCAGGCCACTCCATTTGAAGCATCCTAGTTTCTAGCAGCCTTTCCATAATGATGTGACCTCTATGATTTGAAGCATTGTAGTCCATGAAGATGAAATTAGGTATGTATTGTTGAAAATCTACATTGCCAGCTACTCCTTTCCTAGTGCTATGAACCCTACAGTCAAAGAATTATTGATATCCAAGTGGGTGGACTCCGCTCACAGATCAGAATGATCTATTTTCTAACTGATGTGCTATTATACAATGTTCAGCTGTATAATATATATATGTGCCCAGACTGTGGCCAGTGACCACCTTAAATTAGAAAAAGAAATGAGCAAATCCCCTGCCGTAATTAATTTAGTGCTAATACATATAAATAACAAAGGATACTTATATGACGCTATTTTGATCAATAAAGTGTAAAAGCCATCCTTCTGCAATAAGGTGTACCCAGTAGCGTAGCTAGCGGGGAGGCAGAGGGTGCGGCCCCCCTGGGCCCCGTGCTTAGAGGGGGCCCACCTGGAGCTGCGATACCATTAACTATATCAGCGTGCACAGCGTGCACCGATATAGTTAAACTCTGCGGCAGGGCTGCCATCAGGGCATTACTAGTGGAACTCCTGGCCTGGAACTAGCGGGCCCGGTGAGCAGCAGGCAGGAGGGGGGCCCGGACACGCTGACAGGCCCCTCCCCTTTCATTCTTCTGCTCCCCAGGCCCTAGCGCAGGGGGCATTCACAGTACACTTCGCAGGGCGGGCTGGTCGTGCAGTGAGCAGGAGGTGGGGCTTGGACACGGTGACAGCCCGGGCCCCTCCCCTTTCATTTCTCTGCTCACCGGGCCCCATGGGCAGGGGGTGGGGACGTTGCACTGACAGCACCTGCAGTCGCACAGGGGCCCCAAGCCACTAGAGCCTGAAAACGTACTGGGTACGTCATAGCTCCCTGGTACTTTAGGACCCATGACTTACCAAAATAAATGGGGGCAAGGCCCTGTGCGCAGTTACCGGATTTTGCCGCGGATTTTCTGCGGATTTGCTGCATGTTTCCCTGCAGAAAATGTTCATAACATCTCTGCAGTGAATCACCAGCAAAACCTATGGAAAAACAAAATCCTGTGCGCACTATGCGGAATTTGACAGCTGCATGTTTTCCTGCGGGATTCCCTCAGCAAAAACAATTGCATGTCAATTCTTTTCCGCACGTCGCTGCGGGATTTCACTCTATTGACTGCAATGTAATCGTGAAATCCCGCAGAGAATAACGCAGGCAGCAAATTCTGTGCGGTTCACTGCGTTTTCCTGCGTTATTCCCTGCGGTAATGTACATCGCTTGCCTGCGGTTTTGCAGGGAAGTGATGTCATTATGACAGGAAGAGGAAGCGGAGCAGAGTAAACACACAGATCTCACACACATCACAGACATAGAACACAGACATATAGAATACACATAGAAAGGAAACGGTAATATAGAAAACAAAACACGTGGGCTCCGCCGTATTTTTACCGTCCAGCCGAGGTAAGCACACAGCGGCAGCCTGGTATTCTCAGGCTGGGGAGGGCGAGGGGCAGGGTTAATGTCCCCCGCCTCCCTCCCACCTCCCGCAGCCGAGAATATCAGCCGCAGCTGCCCCGGGACTGTCGCATCCATTATGCGGCAGTACCGGAGTGTCCAGGGTAATACAAGTAGTTAATGTCGGCGGATCGCCGTCACGAAGTCCAGGCTTGATCATGGCATCGTCTATGTGACAGCTGGCACACTGTATGTTTCCCAAAGAGAAAAAGATGGACACAAGAAAGTTGATTTCAAATCCTTTTCTTTTATTCAATGTGAAAAAGTGAAGAAGTGCTGTACAAAACAAAAGGTCCGCCAGGAACAACGTTTCGGCCAAGAGGCCTTCCTCAGGTCGGACAGACTAGAATGGACAGGAATCACTGGAGATCAGCAAGCAGAATGTATATATGTGCTTACCACCTGCACAAAGAGTATGCGTAATCACGAACAGCGTATAAGCTGTGACATGAAGGAACTGCACTTGTAGAGAAGTGGTAGTGTCATCACACGGTACTATTAGTCAAGGAAGCTTCAAATGATATCCGCACATATGGTTTGAACACAAGTCCCTGTGTGTTATAGTAGGAGACTGCACACGGAAAGGTAGGTTCTCTAGAGGCTGTAGAAATGAGACCTCCAGTGACTTAAAAGATCTAGCACGATATGGCACTGTATATAGTATACGGGTCGTGGTTCATAGAGAGGCCGGGGGGGAAACCTGAGAGGTGATTTACCAGAACTCAGTGTCAGAAGGGGGCGCTGTAAGGTCCAGGAGTAAATGGAAAGTCAGAAATGTCTAGGGATTAGTTTAGGAAAGGGTCCAGGGAATCTGGCTGTCAAAGGCCTGTGCCTCTGGTGCAGTGTGTTATTCCTTTCTGTATTGACGCTTTTTCTCCTGAGCACCTGTGCAAGGTGATGCGAGGTCTTTTTCTCTTTTCTATGTGACAGCTGACATGATCAACCCGTAAGTAAAGTGAAAAAACACACACACACCGAAAAATCCTTTATTTTAAATAAAACACAAATAAACCTCGTTCACCCTTTTATTAACCCCTCCCGAAACAAAGCTCCGACGTAATCCACAGCTCCGGCGTAATCCACAGGTCCTGCGCTGCTTACATCCAGCCGCGACTGACACACAGCGCTGAATGCAGCCTCGCAGCGGGACAGCAGAGGTAATTACCGGTCATTTCCCACGGCCGGTAATGTGAACTCACTACCGACCGTGAGAAATGCAGCGATCTGTCCTCTGTCTGTCTATCCCTCTAGCTATCTATCCCTCTATCTATTCTTCTGTCTATTAATTTCTCTATCTCAGAAGGAAATTATTTTTTTTTTTTTCTTTTCAATGTGCTTTATTGCATTGAATGCAATAAAGCACATGTACCAACCCGCATGCGGCAAAACCGCGGCAATACTGCGAACAATACCGCGGTAAACCGCATGCGGTTTTCGGGTGCGGTTTGCCGCGTTTTTTACCGCGGGTGTGGTAATCTTTCAATGCCTGCGGAATTTTCTTGAGAAAATTCCATTTTCCAGTGCGCACAGGGGCAAAGCAGGACCTGACTGTCAACTAAGTACCCTACATCATTTACTGCATCAATACTATTTATTTACTGCAGGGTGTTAATTCATGTTTTTTATTCTAGGTTTTATATACAATGGTAGTGAAAGACCTACAGAGACAAACTGGGGGAGATTTACTTGTATAAATCTTATCTAAAAACGAATACCGTGCAGTTGTCAAGTCGATGTATCAGTGCAAAAAGGCTGTATTTTTACATCCATTTATACTGTGTATATTAAGATAAAATGTAATGCAAACACCAAATACCGTTATTTCAACTAATAATTCCAATGAATACATAAAAATGGATGCCAATATGAATGGTGTGTCTGAAATGTGCTATTTTAAACACCGATTAAGTTTTATGGGCAAGGCTGCTTTCACACATCTGGTTTTTGCAGTGCGGCACAATACGGCGCTTTGCAGAAAAAACGCAACTTTTTTTTTGCCGCCAGTTGCGTTTTTTCCCACATAGACTTGCATTAGCGCCGGATTGTGCCGCTTGGCCTTGTGTTGCGTCCGTTTTTTGCCAGATGCGTCATATTTAGCCCATGCGGCGGCCGGATGGAAAGTTGCCTGGCACGCTTTTTTGTGTGGCGAAAAAAACGCATCGCGCCGGATCCGGCGCAATTTACAATGCAACCCTATGGACGCCGGATGCGTTTTTTTGAACTGCGCATGCTTAGTATCAAGCCGCATCCGTCAAAAAACGGACGTGCCGCATGGAAAAACTTATGCAACGGATCAGTTTTTTTTCGCCACATGCGTTGCATAGGTTTTTGAGCCGGATTGTGGCACTCCGCAAAAAAACGGATGTGTGAAAGCAGCCTAAGTCTCATTCCTACCCCCCAAAAAACTATGCGAGGACCATCAGCCCGTGAGTAGAAGTGGTCTCGTCAAGTACCCCATTGACTTGCATTAGTCAGTGTGACCTCTGTATGTTGTACTGTATACAGACAGCACTGACGTATAATATGCTCATCTGAATGAGCCCTAAAGTGCAGCATAATTATTAAAAGACGCATGCCCCTTTAATACATTTAGGAGTATCTGTGTCCATTCCCCAGACTAAAATGTATGCCTGCTGTAAAGCAGGTGCAGATGTGCGCTATCATTCACACCTACTTCTAAACGTACAATTATAGTAAATTCCTCGGACTGTAGTTGACCACATCCTCTTTTGCTGAATCCTGAACCTCTGGATACTTCGCAACTTTTTACACTTTGTGACATGTTTTAAAATATTTACATACCAAAAGACATGTATCAAACTTTCTACACTTCTACACCATGAAAATGATTTATAAGGGATTGAGCCCTTAGTAAATGTTTATGTTGGAGAAAAAGTATTTACGAACTTCTACAATGTATTGAAAATGTGTGCTGGAAAGTAAAGAATCAGACCTGTATTAGACTTACATTAAAACAAGGACAATTAAAAGGAATCTGTCACCAGATTTTTGCCACCTAATCTGAGAACAGTATAATGTAGGGTCAGACCTTTCACTTACTGGGCTCCTAGATGTAATTTTGATGAAATCACCATTTTATCAGCCAAAGATTATAACTAGACAGCTAGTAAAACGGTCTCCCATATCCATGAGCTCTGTATAACCCCACCCCTCACCCCTAATTGGCAACTGCCTGCCTATGGCAGCTTTCTATGTACAACACAGTGCAATCAGTGGTGCAAGTGTAGTTCTACAGAGCCCATCAATAGTGAGAGAACTAGTAGATCAGATAAAAAAGTGATATTAATGAGCTCTATAACCTCTCCCCACCACTAATTGGCAACTTTCTTCCTATGCAGTGTACACAGAAAGCTGTCAGTTAATGGTGTGGGTGGGGTCATACAGAGCCCATCAATAATGAGAGAACTAGTAGATCAGATAAAACAGTGATATTAATGAGCTCTATAACCTCTCCCCACCACTGATTGGCAACTTTCTTCCTATGCAGTGTACACAGAAAGCTGTCAGTTCATGGTGTGGGTGGGGTCATACAGAGCCCATCAACCGTGAGAAGACTAGTAGAGCAGATAAAACCGTGATGTTCATGAGCTCTGTATAACCTTGACCCCCCACTGATTGGCAACTTTCTGTGTACACTGTGCATAGGCAGAAAGTTGCCAATCACTGGTGTGGGTGGAGTTATACAGTGCCCATCAACAGTAAGAGAACTAGTACACCAGCTAAAACCGTGATCTTCTCTAAACTGCAGCAACCAGCCCAGTAACAGATTCATCACTGGAATCAGAGTCTCTGCTCTTACATGATGCTACCCTCAGACGGTGTAGAATCCACATTAACAAGTGTTACATGGAGCACCACACAAACCATTATGGGAATTCCATTAAACTTTTCAGATTTCACTTTCCACACTTATTAGTGCAAGATCCCATTGAGCACAGACAGAAAAAACATTTCCTGCAGACTTCAATCAAACCTGTAAAAATGAAGAAAGCATTTTCTTCAAAGGCTGTTTCCACATGAAGGGGCCTAAAAATCTTGGTTCTGAGGCCAAATAAATTCTAGTTTAGCAATTAAGCGGCTAGAAGAACATATTGCTGTGTGTAGTGGTGACAATCCAATCTGCAGACTGGCAAGTGGGCTTTGTGATGTAAATAATGGCTGATCATCAAGCCGAGAATGGAGTCCATGCCTTTCTGAACGGTGACCAATACAGACTCAAATTCACCATTGCAAGAGAATGGAGCTAAATATTCTTCACCTTATAAATCTTAATGATGACTGGTACTTGGAAAAAAATAACCCTGCAGATGGAGCGCAGCAGAGGGGAAGAGGTTAAAGTGTTAATGAAAGCAGCCCTATTATTAAAAAAAAAAAAACCTCACTCACCGTTCCTTGTAACTAATAATTTACAAAGCAATTTTGCAATTTGTACACACAGCTTGCTCGGAGCAAGGCTTTTTTTCCCCATAGTCCTCTCAACAGGACATGAATAAACGCCACCAAAAACACATCCAAAATGCTCTGAAAAGGTTTCACATTAAATGCATTTTCTACAAGCATTTAAGAAAGTAGAGAAAGGAGTCCTAAATGGGTTGTACGAGCCCGGAAATTAAGGGATGTTTTTTCAAGATAAAAAAAAAGCCACTTTTGTTCATAGTCTGCATTTGGTTTTGCAGCTCAGCCAATACTTTTGTATGCTATACCAGCTACAGCCTATGGACAAGAGCGGAGCCATTTCTGGGAGAATAACAGGTCTTCACAGTAATCTCATGCAACAAATACTAAAGTGGAATAATAATACCAAATTATATGTGATCATAAATAATACATGCAAAATAATAATGTATATAAAATAATATACCAAATAATATAATAAATTCCAAGTAATATATAAAAAATACCAATATAATAAATATCAATAATCAATAGTAAGCTGGAAAATAATGTATATAAAATATACCAAATAATATACTGTATAATAAATTACAATATAATAAATAATATCAATAGTAAGCAGGCAAATAATGTATATAAAATAATATACCAAATAATATATAATAAATTCCAAGTAATATATAAAAAAATAATACCAAATAATATAATAAATAATATAAATAATAGTAAGCAGGCATCATCCTGACTGACATACCAGTGTGTGCATGGAAGAAGTGAAATGGCTGTTCTCCCTGCACACACTGGGATGTCAGTTACACCACTGTGGGTGGCATCCCAGCATAAAGTAGCAATGATATTTGATCCCGGACTTATCCGCTACCCGAATGGAGGACTTACCATGGTTTTTAAACACACATAGAACACACATATGTTTAACGTAGGGATAGATAAAAATGGTACTATGGTATGTGTACCTTTTAAACTCAGGCATTTGAGTTTTTCAAGCAGAAGTAGCATCAGGACATTCTGGCTACCAGCCACCCCACCCTCCGAAGTGTCTGGATAGTTTCCTGAGCTTTTTCCAATGCTTTTGGTGTTACTATTACAAAAATGCTAGTGGAAAAGGTTAACTCAGGGCATAATGATACGATTACGCAGAGCACATGCATAAATAACAGCAAAGTGGATGACACGTTTCCAAATTTCATCACACAATGTAAAAAAAATAAAAAAATATATATATATATATATATATATATATATATAATATATATATATATATATATATAATATATACAGTTAGGTCCAGAAATATTTGGACAGTGACAATTTTCGCGAGTTGGGCTCTGCATGCCACCACATTGGATTTGAAATGAAACCTCTACAACAGAATTCAAGTGCAGATTGTAACGTTTAATTTGAAGGTTTGAACAAAAATATCTGATAGAAATTGTAGGAATTGTACACATTTCTTTACAAACACTCCACATTTTAGGAGGTCAAAAGTAATTGGACAAATAAACCAAACCCAAACAAAATAGTTTTATTTTCAATATTTTGTTGCGAATCCTTTGGAGGCAATCACTGCCTTAAGTCTGGAACCCATGGACATCACCAAACACTGGGTTTCCTCCTTCTTAATGCTTTGCCAGGCCTTTACAGCCGCAGCCTTCAGGTCTTGCTTGTTTGTGGGTCTTTCCGTTTTAAGTCTGGATTTGAGCAAGTGAAATGCATGCTCAATTGGGTTAAGATCTGGTGATTGACTTGGCCATTGCAGAATGTTCCACTTTTTTGCACTCATGAACTCCTGGGTAGCTTTGGCTGTATGCTTGGGGTCATTGTCCATCTGTACTATGAAGCGCCGTCCGATCAACTTTGCGGCATTTGGCTGAATCTGGGCTGAAAGTATATCCCGGTACACTTCAGAATTCATCCGGCTACTCTTGTCTGCTGTTATGTCATCAATAAACACAAGTGACCCAGTGCCATTGAAAGCCATGCATGCCTATGCCATCACGTTGCCTCCACCATGTTTTACAGAGGATGTGGTGTGCCTTGGATCATGTGCCGTTCCCTTTCTTCTCCAAACTTTTTTCTTCCCATCATTCTGGTACAGGTTGATCTTTGTCTCATCTGTCCATAGAATACTTTTCCAGAACTGAGCTGGCTTCATGAGGTGTTTTTCAGCAAATTTAACTCTGGCCTGTCTATTTTTGGAATTGATGAATGGTTTGCATCTAGATGTGAACCCTTTGTATTTACTTTCATGGAGTCTTCTCTTTACTGTTGACTTAGAGACAGATACACCTACTTCACTGAGAGTGTTCTGGACTTCAGTTGATGTTATGAACGGGTTCTTCTTCACCAAAGAAAGTATGCGGCGATCATCCACCACTGTTGTCTTCCGTGGACGCCCAGGCCTTTTTGAGTTCCCAAGCTCACCAGTCAATTCCTTTTTTCTCAGAATGTACCCGACGGTTGATTTTGCTACTCCAAGCATGTTTGCTATCTCTCTGATGGATTTTTTCTTTTTTTTCAGCCTCAGGATGTTCTGCTTCACCTCAATTGAGAGTTCCTTAGACCGCATGTTGTCTGGTCACAGCAACAGCTTCCAAATGCAAAACCACACACCTGTAATCAACCCCAGACCTTTTAACTACTTCATTGATTACAGGTTAACGAGGGAGACGCCTTCAGAGTTAATTGCAGCCCTTAGAGTCCCTTGTCCAATTACTTTTGGTCCCTTGAAAAAGAGGAGGCTATGCATTACAGAGCTATGATTCCTAAACCCTTTCTCCGATTTGGATGTGAAAACTCTCATATTGCAGCTGGGAGTGTGCACTTTCAGCCCATATTATATATATAATTGTATTTCTGAACATGTTTTTGTAAACAGCTAAAATAACAAAACTTGTGTCACTGTCCAAATATTTCTGGACCTAACTGTATAATATATATATATATATATATATATATATATATATATAAATATATATATATATATATATATATATATATGCGGTAATCCACGTCAATTTATATCTTTTTACGGCAATTTCACTTTTTGTTGTGGATTTGATATTATGCCTGGCAAAGTCTATACGTAAAATGTATTATTGTGCATTCAGCAAAGAAAAAACAGACAGTACTTAAGTGCCAGCAATGGAGACCTCTAGAAGAGCAACTAAGCGCAAGATTTAGTCTCCAATGTCCTACATCAAAAAGTGTTTAGTTTTTTTTTTTAAAGTCATGTGGGACTAACGTTACATCATCTGTAATGAGATGTTTTCTAGAAATGGCACACAAAGGCCAGCAGATTTGTAATCCTCTAACAACTCACGGGCAGCAAGGTGCTTTCAGATGGGCGATTTCTTCACTTTGGCATTTTAAATCTGTCTAAAATAAGTATTTCCCATCTGCTGCTGCCTGCCACCAAATGGCGTGAAGAAGAAACAAATGTAGCGTGAAAAGGTTTACACAGTGCGCAGAATACTTTACTATGTGCAGGCTGGCATATTTACCAGCTGCAATGACAAAAATCCACTATGGCATCAGTGTTTAGAAGTGATGATGTGACTTTGTCCCCACTACAAATATGGTACCTAGCAAGTGATTAATCTTATAGCAGTATTTAAACAGCAGGAGTTATTTTATCTAAAATAAGTTTCTTGTATGAGCAAAAAGAGTTTAAAGGGGTATTGCCATCTCCGTAGGATATGCCATAAACGTATAGCAGATGCAGGATCCACCAATAGGACCCAACATAAGAATGGAGCACTGACAATTACCTTCAATGGAAATGTAGACAAAGTTTAGATGGCACTTTTGGCCACCTCCCTTAGGCCATGTGCCCACGGGACAATGTACCCGCGGATTTTGCCGAGGAAAACCCGCGGATTTATCTGGATTTTCCAGATAAATCCGCAGGTTTAAGCAAGTACAGACACTCCCCATGTTAATCTATGGGATTTGGGGAGTGCTGTATCAATGCTGCGGTATGTGCGGCTGCGGAATATGCTGCGGATGTCCCACAGCCGCACGTAACTGCATGTCAATTATTCATGCGGAAATAGCTGCGGAAATCCCGCCTTTCCACTATGGAGATAGAAGCCGGGATTTCCGCCCTTGTCCCGCAGGTTTACCGCAACAAAAATGCTCGAATCCCGCAGCAATTGATAGTTGCGGAATCCGGGGAGCAGCTGCGGGAAACCTGTGGCAAAGTCCGCGAGTACATTGTCCCGTGGGCACATAGCCTAAAGCCCTATTTTTAAGATAGATGCGGGGGATTAGGAGATCTGGGGCCGGTCTGGACAATGCAGTCCATTCTCAGAGCGTGAATGTTCAATCTGTGAAACCAACTGTAGGGTGAGAGGACATGTTGCCAAATTAACATGTCATGGTCAAACAAGGCTTGTTTCATTTTACCTTAAGTATTCTAACAAAAATAAACCTGATTTTGTGGGTTATATGTAATCTAGTGTTAGAGAATGTACAAATAGTGGAGAATGGTTGAACTTTTTGGACCTTTGTTTTTTCAACCTATGTGGGTATGTAAATATCAAGTTACCGTAAAATACTCTTCAACTACAGCATGTTTATATTGTACTGCTTAATAACAAAAAGTAATAGTCCGTATAGATGAGCGATCACTACCATGCTCGGTACTTGTAACAAGCAGCTGGACACTCAGATGGGTGCAACTCCTGCGCCAGAGTATAATAAAATTCAATGGGGACTCGAGCATTTTTCTGGGAAATCTTCTGGATAAATGCTATAGTCCCCTGTTTACTTCCATTATAGTCTGGTATACAAGTCGCTTTCATCAGAGCATCTAATTTCTCATTACGAGTAACAAGGACCCAAGCAAGGTAGTGCCCGCTCATCACTAGTAGTAGTATGTGATAGTTACTGGTAAAGACCACCATACACATTAGGCTGCTTTCACACTACGTCTTTTTAACATGCGTCCTGAACGTTTTTTTGCTGCAAAAGCGGATCCTGCTTTTACAGCAAAAAACGCATGCAAACGCATGTGTTACTTTGCAGGATCCTGTCACTGGATGTTTAGGGGCGGGCATTGGAGTCATGTGATCGGGAGTGATGGGAACTAAACGTGCCAGACTGGGAGCCGGCTTCTTACAACTGCGGAGGTTCGTAACCAAGGTAAACATCGGGTATACTTGCTTGGATACCCGATATTTACTTTGGTTACGAGCGTCTGCAGCTGCTAGGAGCCGGGCTCCCTGCACACGTAACCAACGTAAACATCGGGTAACTAAGATAAGTGGTTACCCGATATTACCTTGGTTACGAGTGTCCGCAGCTCTCAGGTGGAGGAGAGAGAGGGACTGATCACGCGAAACTGGTTCTGGGCATGCTCAGTAGAGCAAGCAGGATCCTGTCTATCAGTATGCCAGCGTTCACATGCGTTTGCGTGCAGTATAGTCAGGATCCAGCAATTTGCAGTATTTGGACGCAGCTCAAAAACGCTACATGTAGCGTTTTTGAAAGATGTTAAAAAACTGCAAGTCGCTGGATCCTCACTATAACGCACGCAAACGCAGGTGAACGCATGTTAACGCGAGTCCATTGCAAATGCATTGAAATGAAAACGCATTTGCACTGGATCCGTTTTTGCGTTAAAAAAAACGTTCAGGACGCATGTTAAAAAGACGTAGTGTGAAAGCAGCCTTACAGAGGGATTTCTTTCACAGGGTATATACATGTCAATGCTCAACTATGAGGAATCCTAAGGCTTTGTGCGCACCAGAAATGTGAAGTTTCTCAAGAAAATTTCTTGAGAAACTTCTGGGAGTGGAAGATTTCCGGACCTCCGGAAAAAATCCGCACCAAATCCGCATGCGGATTTGCCGCGGATTAGCCGCAGGTTGTTCCCTGCGGATTTTGCAGGCTGTACTGCAGAAATCCGCAGGTACCTGCGGAAAAGAATTGACATGCTCATTTTCTCAAGAAATTTTCTCAAGAAAATCTTGTCAAAGAACTTTCTTGAGAAAAATCCGCACAGTGCGCACAGCTATTTTTTTTTTTCTGATAGGATTTGCTGGGAAATGTCTGCACAAAGATTGCAGACATTTCTCAAGAAATTTCCGCAGCAAATCCGCGGGTAAAATGGCCTAGTGTGCACATAGCCTTAAAATGTACTATCAATGCATTTTCACTACACCATGTCAATGGACATTTGTGAACGAGAGAAGGAAAAAAAAAAAAAGAAAAAAAGTGATAAAAAGAAGCTTGTGATTATCAAGTAGTAAGACGTTGATATGAAGTTAGTCTTATTGATAGCATATTGTCAGAGCCACAGATTCTTGAGGTCAGTCATTACAACCACAATAAGGCTACTTTACATCAGTTTTCTGCATTCAGGCACAATCCTTTTTTTTCCTGATCCAACGGATCCGGCAAAAAATGTAAAAACCGTATCCACCGGATCAGTTTAACAGATCAGTTATGCCGGATGTGTAAAAAAACGGATCCGTTGGATCAGTTTTGCATCCATTTTGTCAGTTTTTTTTGCTGAATCCGTTTTTTCAAAACATTGGAGCATGCTTAGTTTGCAAAAACGGATCTGGCAGCCGCATCCGTTTTTTGCCGCATTACGCCGGATCCGGCGTCCATAGGCTTCCATTGTAAAACACGCCGTATTGCGATGCGGTTTTTTTAAGGGGCCAAAAAAAGTTTCATGTAACGTTCCATCCGGCCGCCGCATTAATTTTGCCGCATCCGGAAAAAAACGGATGCAACGCAAAGCCATCAGGCACAATCCGGTAACAATGCAAATCTATGGGGATAAAACGGATGTGGTACCGGATCAGTTTTACCAGTTTTTTTCCCGATTGTGCCTGATGGAAAAAACCTGATGTGTGAAAGTAGCCTAACAATAAGCCAAAGCCAGTATCCTCATGTGACACAGAACCATTCTGAGGCGTAAGATCACAGTGAAATTGATGACTCACTTCAGTGGACTGGTCACCATGTTTGATATTAGTACTGCATTACAGATTTGCAGAGCTGCGTACCTTTAAACTCTAGAAATAATTCTGTAATATGAAGAAATGCAGTTGTGGAGTACAGATATGGCTTTTAGCACTGATGGTAAGTTTCATTTAGGCCTGTTTCACGCATCCGGCACACTCCAGTACAGTGTAAATACTGTACAATGGCATTGCGGCAAGTTCCGGTCACATGACAGCATGTGGTTGCCGCGATGCCATTGTACTGTATTACACTTTACTGGAGTGTGCCGGATCTGACAATCCAGATGTGTGAAATGGGCCTTAAAGGGAATCAGTGTCCATGTTTTTTACCAAGTAATCAGAGAGCAGCATGAAGTAGGGGCTGAGACACTGATTTCATCAGTGCTGTGCCACTTATTAGGCTGTGTGCTGTTTCAATACAAATCAGTATTTTATCAGCAGGAGATTATCACTGCCTGACTAGCTGCCCATGTGCCTCCCAGTCCAACTACCAGCACTATCTTGCAACTTACTATCAATATTCAATGTACAAAGAAAGTTGTGTTGTTGGGACAGGGTCAGCTTTCTGAGCTCTGCTACATCTAAAGACTCTGATTACATCACAAGTTCTGCACACAGAGTTGTACATCGCTAGAATCAGGGTCTCTTTCCCTACATCATGCGGCTCTCAGATGAGTAAAAACCTGGTGACCGATTCCCTTTAAAGAGAACCTATTGGGTTTTCTAAACTAAAGGGTTTTTTTTCCACAAATAAAGTTCATTTCAATCAATAGATCTTGGAACAAAAATAAGTTGCACAGAATCTCATAAATGTGTCCCTGTTATGTACTGTGCAATGGCCATGTCTAAGGCTGCTTTCACACTACGTTTTTTTAACATGCGTCATGAACGTTTTTTTGCTGTAAAAGCGGATCCTGCTTTTACAGCAAAAAACGCATGCAAACGCATGTGTTACTTTGCAGGATCCTGTCACTGGATGTTTAGGGGCGGGCATTGGAGTCATGTGATCGGGAGTCAGTGGAACTGAACGTGAGACTGGGAGCCGGCATCTGACAGCTGCAGAGGCTCGTAACCAAGGTAAACATCCGGTAACTTGCTTGGATACCCGATATTTACGTTGGTTACGAGCATCCGCAGCTGCTAGGAGCCGGCTGCCTGCTCCCTGCACACGTAACCAACGTAAACATCGGGTAACTAAGAGAAGCGCTTTGCTTGGTTACCCGATATTTATCTTGGTTACGAGTGTCCGCAGCTCTCAGGCGGGGGAGAGAGAGGAGAGAGGAGAGGGAGAGAGAGAGGAGAGGGAGGGGGAGAGAGGGAGGGGGAGAGAGACAGAGAGGGAGGGGGAGAGAGTGACTGATCACCCGAGGCTGGTTTCTGGGCATGCTCAGTAGGGCAAGCAGGATCCTGTCTATCAGTATGCCAGCGTTCACATGCGTTTGCATGCTGTTTAGTCAGGATCCAGCAATTTGAAGTATTTGGACGCAGCTCAAAAACGCTACAAGTAGCGTTTTTGAAAAAAGTTAAAAAACTGCAAGTCGCTGGATCCTCACTATAACGCACGCAAACGCAGGTGAACGCATGTTGACGCGAGTCCATTGCAAATGCATTGAAATGAAAACGCATTTGCACTGGATCCGTTTTTGCGTTAAAAAACGTTCAGGACGCATGTTAAAAAAACATAGTGAGAAAGCAGCCTAAGTGTTGTAATTTCTTTACACTCTTACTTCCTCCTCTGCCATGGTATGATCAGACCATATCCCATTACACAGTACATAGCAGGGGCACATATATAAGATCTCAGTACAAGAACTTTTTTTTTTTAAATAAATAAAAAAAAAAAAAAAAAACACCGTCCAATTGTGGAACTTAATTTACTGGGAGCAGCAATTTCAGACATTTTTCGAGATTTAACCATGCAGCAGAGCTCTGAAAGCTGCCCCCACCCAAACCTAGCTCTTTATGTACAATGTCTACAGACAGTGCGTTGCTTATCACAGGAGGGGGTGTGTTCAAATAGTAAGCACACCTCTGCTGAAGCTGACGTAGTCTGAGCAATAAGCTCCTGGTGCTAAAACAACCATTGTAAGTAAACAGCCTGACGTTTGATAACAGACATCACTGAATTCTGTCTTTTAACCCCTACAGCATGTCTTCAGATTACATAGCAAAAACCTGCTGACATATTCCCTTTATTAAGCGGAGTAGTCTCTTCACTAATACTATTCAGTTTTGCTTTTCCTTCAGCTCTAACATTATGCCCCCCTTTAATAATGGTACATATTTTTCCTTCATCAATTGGGTGGATATCACAGAACAACTGTGGGTGTGGCTATGTTTTACTGGGGGGCTTAAAGGAGTTTTCCAGTCTAAAATTACAAGTCTACAGTCACGGGAACAGAGGTCACGTGGCCGCGAGTATGTGATATGGATACCACTGGCCAGAATCCAGCTAGATAGACGCGGCCTCACTCAACTCAAGTGTACAGAGGAGGCACGCAATGTAAAGATTCATACAGAAGGACTGCAGACTTGTGAGACTGTAACTTTGGAACAGAAGAACAGAGAACAGAAAGGAAAAATGCCCCAGAATCAGTACCAATAAGAGAACGTACTCAGACTCAAGAATAAACACCGTGAAGGGCCACTTTATGAATAAACGCTGTAGTAGCCTTTTTAATATTTTAAAGACAGGAACTCTTCCTATCTGGATCTTATACATAATAGCCTCAGAAAACATCCGCTGCCATCTCTAGGGTGAGGAAAAGTGGAATATTCCTATATAGGCAGCAGATTAAAGATTCATGACATTAACCACTTCTGTTACTGCTGAGAAAACCTTCTGACAGGAACAGAAATGTTTATTTTTATCTAATGATCTCAAGAGAGTCTTAACCCCTGTATTGCTGGAGGGCCTAGCAACCCGAGAAGAGAGCGGAGGCCTGCCTGTGGAGCGCAGCACAATTTCTGGGGTTGCCATAGTGACTAGGCCTCTAAGGGTCTGGCTCCACCACGCTTCTCAAAGTGTGTCAGTGGCATCTACCATGAATAAATTGAAAATTAGCTTTCACTTCCTTACAGCAGACACACTGGGGCAGGATTATCTGCACGGTCACCGAGCATGGGCTTGGCACAATGTAAGAACAGTCAATACCTTGAGCAATGTCTGGAACATATCCTTCTAAAATGTCACAACTCATGGTTACGCCTAGAACACTATACCCAATTTGATTTCCATAGCGTTACCAATACCAGTTTTACAAAAAAAAGGCACATCCAGTAGATCCATAGTAAATCCTTTTCTTAAAAAGGAACAATCATTTACACCAGGTAAAATAAAAAAAAAATTAGGGTTCTTGAATATCAGTGAGTCTTGCGCTGCTTTTGTGGCGCTCTGGACAAGCCAGGACATCACAGGTACTACACCAACACACCCCACACCCTGGTCAGGCACACCTAAGTCAAACAAAAATCCTTGTTGCCTCCCTCCAGGGGCTGATGTTCACACCAGGGGGTGGGCCAGGCGGTTGGTCCCGCCCACCGAGGAGTTCACAGTCCTGGAGGCGGGAAAAGCAGAGCAGATTAGTTTGGAAGTGGAGAAGTGAGGTGGTAAAAGAACAGTCTGAAGTTGGTCCGGGTGTGTGGCCCGGACGGAACAGCAAGGTTGGCAGACGGTGGTGACCGTCTGCAGGAGAGGCCTATTGGAGCTAGCCGTAAGGACCGTGGACGGGCGGTGGCCCGGCGGTACCGGACCGGTACGCAAAGAGAAGACAGCACCAACCGGCAGGGCTTACGGACCCCGACAAGGCTAGGCGTCGCCGCTGAAATTGTCAAATCCGTTAGCGAAGGGAACCTCCTGGGTTTCCCAGCAGCCAAGTCCCGATAGAAGGCAACAGTCCAACCGTTAGAGGGAAATACAGTCACCGCCAAGGCTACAGTTCCCAGGGCCAAAGCCTGCGGGCAAAAGGGGCTCCTTCAGCACATATCCAAGCTGGGGAGCGGGTTACCGGTGGGAACCCATGGGAACCGTCTACACTACACAGGTGCAGGGAAAGGCAGTCACCATCAACCTGTCGGGAGGAGAAACACCGCAGCCGTCTGTGGGACCCGTCCATCCAGCCGTTTGTTTTACCGGAGACTTTGTGTTCATGATTGGCTGAGTGAGTACCACCATGCCGTGCGGCACAGCGCTGCCCCCGCAACCCTGCACCTCACCAGGCCCCGTAACCCGCCTGCCATCCATCCCTACCCCATCACCGGGCCCCGGGACAACCAACCCCCTACCCACGGAGGGGAGAACCAACATCCAAGCTGCTCCCTGTCATCGTTCCCGGGATCCCCGTCCAGAGCAGCGGAGGTGTCACCAATCTCCCCACAACCGTGGGTGGCGTCACGGACAATAAATCCCCAAAACCAAACCCCTTTTCACTCACGGGCGAGGAACGCCGCTCGAGTCCCCGGGATCCGGCCCACCGCTCGAGCCACCACCGAGCAGCAGCAGCCGGACCCGAGCAGTGGGTGAGTGCAGCGTCCCCTCCTCCACCCGCGACAACTTTCACACATCCGGTTTTCCTGTGCGGCACAATCCGGCGCTTTGCAGAAAAAATGCAGCCTTTTTTTGCCGCCGGTTGCGGGATTTTTTGCATAGACTTACATTAGTGCCGTATTGTGCCGCATGGGCTTGCGTCCCGTCCGGTTTTTGCCGCATGCGGCAGATTTAGCCGATGCGGCGGCTGGATGGAACCTTGCCTGGCACGTTTTTTTGTCCGGCAAAGAAAACCGTATCGCGACGCATCCGGCCGCTGCGGCGCGATTTGCAATGCATGCCTATGGATGCATTGCAAATCGTTTGCATGCGTTTTTTTCCACTGCGCATGCTCAGTAGACTGTCGCAAGCGGCAAAAACCGGCTGGGCCGCATGTAAAAACCTTATGCAAAGGATGCGGGTTTTGTCGCCGCATCCATTGCATAGGTTTTAGAGCCGGATTGGCCGGCTCTGCTAAAACCGGAGGTGTGAAAGCAGCCTTAAAAGGGAACCTGTCAGGTCCAATATGCGCCCAGCACCACGAGCAGTTCTGAGTGCATATTGCTAATCCATGCCTAACCGTCCCTGTATACACTAACATAGATAAAGGGACCGGTTCCCTTTAAGCTCACAGGTCAACCTAATTCAAGTACAGTTGCCAACAAGGTCGCTTTTCAGTGATTTTTTTTTTTTTTTTTTTTAACAAGGCCTGAATATTTATTAAAGGTACAATTATGGCAATTTGAAGGGCATCTGTCTGCAGGTTTTTGCTATGTAATCTGAACACAGCATGCTGTAAGGGTTAAAACATAACATTCAGGGATGCCTCTCTTGTCAAGGTCCATGCTGTTTACCTGCAATGTTTGTTTTAACTTCAGGACCTTATCATTGCTGTACTATATTGCCTCCTGTCTGGTAGTCTGGCATGACACCTGATGCGATTAGCAGGTCACTGTCTATTTACATTGTATATAGGGAGCCTGGTGTGGGCAGGGTTAGCCTTCTGAGCGCTGCTGCACTACTAAAACTAAAAACTCTGTCAGAACCACTGCACCCAGTAATCTAAGTAATACATAATTGGAATCCGGGTCTCATTGCTTACATCATGCTGCGTTCAGAGGAGATAGCAAAAACTGGTGACAGATTCCCTTTATGGATGTTCATAGGTACAATCTAAGCCACTAAAAAACCTTGAAATTTAGTATTTTAACGTGGTCAGAAGCTATCACCACGCGTTGCTGCATTTTGCTCAATTTCCAGAGTGATATAGTTGTGCTGTAGAATAGTACCCAGTCTAGAAAATCCAGTAATGTAGGAAAAGCTATGAATAGAATGGTAGACTGCAATCAAATGCAAGTCATTCTCAGCAGAGTGGATCAGGTTTTACGCCAGAGAGGGAGGGAGGTGGTAATACTGTACTACGGAAAAAGCCAAAAGGAGGAAAAGAGAGCTTCATATAATAAAAATGAGATTTTATACAATGCAGAGACCCAGGGGAGTGATATACAAGCAATGTAATGGGAAATGTTCAGCTAATTAACAATAAACTACTGAGCGCTCTTCAGATATCATATTTACAGTACTACAGATGGGGTAAATTCCACAGTGATGCACAAGGGGTTGTATGTGAATTTGCAACCATTCTTTATTTTTCCAATGTATCAAAAAACAAACACACACACACACACACACACACACACACACACACACACACACACACACACACACACACACAATATAAAGCAACTTTGTAACAGTATTGTTTAGAAACGTCTTCGAGGTATGTGTACGCATCCCCTTTTGGAAAATGTGCCTTCAGCCCAACAAATAAAGCTTCTTTTGCCCTCTTTAAAGGGATTCTAACGCCAAGTTTTTGCTTCCCCATCTGACGTTAGCATGATTTAGGGACATAAACCCCGTTTCCATCGATGTATTACATACTGGGCTGCCTTCTGCAATTTGGAAAATGCTAGTTTTCCATGCTGTAGTTATACCACTTGTTGAATGTTTATCTGTATAACCACGCCCACACCCCTGATTGACAGCTTTCTGTTTACACTGTGCATAGGCAGAAAACTGCTAATTATAGTGGTATGAGCAAGGTTAAATAGAGCTCATGAAAATGGAGGACTACATGGCAGAAGGTTTACTAGTCCTCTAGTGATAAACAGATCTGTTTTTATTGGAAGATCGGGGGTTTGCAAAATAAAACAAAATGGAGTGTCAGGTGTACCCCAAACGACAGTTGTGTGAAGAAAAATAAAAAAAATACATAGATGCCATCCATGTGTAATATCCATCCCAGTGTGGTCTGTCTTTATGGTCTTGAGGATAGCAGAAACTTAGATAAATGGACAAAAACAATAAATTACAAAAAAAAAAAAAAAAAAAAATCTGGGTCCCTTAAAAAAAAATATTTTTTTTTCTTTTATGTAAAGAAAAAATAAATATACGTCTCAATGAGGCCTAACAGAAATAAAAGAGGGTGCAGGTAGAATGTAGAAACGAGTGACTATAGGGCTATGTGCCCACGGGACAATGTACCCGCGGACTTTGCTACAGGTTTACTGCAGCTGCTCCCCGGAATCCGCACCTATCCATTGCTGCGGTATTTCTGAGGAGTTGTTGCGGTAAACCTGCGGAAACAGTGCCGATTTCGTGCAGAATTCCTGCAGAAGTCCCGCCCTGTATCTCCATAGTGGAGGAGCGGGAATTCCACAGGTATTTTTGCATGAATAATTGACATGCAGTTACAGTGCCTACAAGTATTATTCAACCCCCTGCAGATTTAGCAGGTTTACACATTCGGAATTAACTTGGCATTGTGACATTTGGACTGTAGATCAGCCTGGATGTATGAAATGCACTGCAGCAAAAAAGAATGTTATTTCTTTTTTTATTTTTTAAATTGTGAAAAGTTTATTCAGAGAGTCATTTATTATTCAACCCCTCAAACCACAAGAATTCTGTTTGGTTCCCCTAAAGTATTAAGAAGTATTTCAGGCACAAAGAACAATGAGCTTCACATGTTTGGATTAATTATCTCTTTTTCCAGCCTTTTCTGACTAATTAAGACCCTCCCCAAACTTGTGAACAGCACTCATACTTGGTGAACATGGGAAAGACAAAGGAGCATTCCAAGGCCATCAGAGACAAGATCGTGGAGGGTCACAAGGCTGGCAAGGGGTACAAAACCCTTTCCAAGGAGTTGGGCCTACCTGTCTCCACTGTTGGGAGCATCATCCGGAAGTGGAAGGCTTATGGAACTACTGTTAGCCTTCCACTGCCTGGACAGCCTTTGAAAGTTTCCACCCGTGCCGAGGCCAGGCTTGTCTGAAGAGTCAAGGCTAACCCAAGGACAACAAGGAAGGAGCTCCGGGAAGATCTCATGGCAGTGAGGACATTTGTTTCAGTCAATACCATAAGTAACGTACTCCACCGCAATGGTCTCCGTTCCAGACGAGCCCGTAAGGTACCTTTACTTTCAAAGCGTCATGTCAAGGCTCGTCTACAGTTTGCTCATGATCACTTGGAGGACTCTGAGACAGACTGGTTCAAGGTTCTCTGGTCTGATGAGACCAAGATCGAGATCTTTGGTGCCAACCACACACGTGACGTTTGGAGACTGGATGGCACTGCATACGACCCCAAGAATACCATCCCTACAGTCAAGCATGGTGGTGGCAGCATCATGCTGTGGGGCTGTTTCTCAGCCAAGGGGCCTGGCCATCTGGTCGCATCCATGGGAAAATGGATAGCACGGCCTACCTGGAGATTTTGGCCAAGAACCTCCGCTCCTCCATCAAGGATCTTAAGATGGGTCGTCATTTCATCTTCCAACAAGACAACGACCCAAAGCACACAGCCAAGAAAACCAAGGCCTGGTTCAAGAGGGAAAAAATCAAGGTGTTGCAGTGGCCTAGTCAGTCTCCTGACCTTAACCCAATTGAAAACTTGTGGAAGGAGCTCAAGATTAAAGTCCGCATGAGACACCCAAAGAACCTAGATAACGTGGAGAAGATCTGCATGGAGGAGTGGGCCAAGATAACTCCAGAGACCTGTGCCGGCCTGATCAGGTCTTATAAAAGACGATTATTAGCTGTAATTGCAAACAAGGGTTATTCCACAAAATATTAAACCTAGGGGTTGAATAATAATTGACCCACACTTTTATGTTGAAAATTTATTAAAATTTAACTAAGCAACATAACTTGTTGGTTTGTAAGATTTATGCATCTGTTAATAAATCCTGCTCTTGTTTGAAGTTTGCAGGCTCTAACTTATTTGCATCTTATCAAACCTGCTAAATCTGCATGGGGTTGAATACTACTTGTAGGCACTGTACATGCGGCTGCGGGAAATCCGCAGCATTTTTTCGCAGCCACACATACCGCACCATTGATACAGCACTCTCCAAATTCCATAGGGTAATATGGGAAGTGTCTGTACTTGCTAGAACCTGCAGATTTATCTAGAAAATCCAGATAAATCCGGAGGTTTTCCATGGCAAAATCCGCGGGTACAGAGTCCCGTGGGCATATAGCCTAAGAACAGACGTTACATCCAGGATTGAGAAATATATTTGTACATTACCTGTACAATGAGGGCCACGTTACACTGCACTACAGGAGATGCCATGTCTAATGCAAGCTGGTCACTATGTAATATATTTACATCTTCGATACTATGGTGATGAGAATTGATTGGAAAAAAAAACCACTAACTATATACAATGAGAAGCCAAGATTAAACCAAGAAAAAAAGCGACAATATTGATTAATATTGATTGCTTACTTCCACTTTAAGAAATAAGTGCAGAAAACAGTTCTGCCGCATTAAGCACAGCAAGACCTGTCATAAACAACCATGAAATGTTTCTCCTGAGCACTAAACCAAGCACTCACGGAGATAAATATGGATTTACGGTAAAATTATATATCACACATGCTCAGGTAATGCTTCAGCAGCACATTAAGGACGATTTGTCACTGTATATGAAGAGTACTCATGATGGCAATAAGTGGCAAATGCATACAGGGTATATAAGTTACAGGTCCAGGTTACTACTGAACGGGAAAGGGGGGAAAAATAAGTACAAAAGAAAACAATGACGTTACCCGATTAATTGGAACAGCTAAGCTTAATACTTATTTTCATAGTGCATAGAGATCCTATAAAGCATAGTATTAGAATAGGAGCTGTAATCATTGATCGCGTATCTGCTGCACTGTATACAAGTGCTGCTGGGGCAAATATTTTGGTGCATAGCTAGCCAGAGCAAAGTGGATTTAAAAATAATGTCTCACTAGGTCATTCACAGTCCAATCATTTGAATGGTAAGTCATGAATGCTTGCACCATTGTGGCGCAGAAGGGGAATTGTATACTCATCACCAGGGCCCTTCATATTTTACACCCCTGCTGTGGACTCCAACAGTGGTACACCCTGTCATCAACAAAGGAACCTTTCCAAACAAAAAAAAGTTAGTCTCTGAAGCAAAGATCTTACTAAAGCCAGTTACAAAAGTCTGACATTCACAGAGAGACTTCACGACAGTGAAGCTGTTGAGCTTGGGCCAGGTCGGTCGGTCTCCAGAGCTGACAACTTACTAAAGCCAGTTACACAAATCTGACATTCACAGAGCGAGTGCAGGTGGAGACTTCAAGACATATGCAGACGATGCTGTTGAGTTTGGGCCATGAGGACAAACACTTGCGTTGTTTTCCTTCAGTTGCAATCCGCCGTTTCGGAAAACAGCAAAATCCGTTAACGGATTCCGCTGCTTTCCATAGACTTGTATGGACGACGGATTGCGAGTGATGGACCTGCGTTGCTTCCGCTGGGCGACGCAGCGTTGCTTCCGCTGGGCCGAAGGAATGCAGCATGTAACGTTTTTTGAGCAGCGCAATCCATAGGATTTAGCTGCGCATGCTCTCTATGGCTCCCTGCACTCGTAACCAGGGTACACATCGGGTTACTAAGCAATGCGCTTTGCCTAGTTACCCATTTAACCTGGCTACAGGCGCAAGGAGCCAGCGGTAAGCGGTGTACGCTGGTAACCAAGGTAAATATCAGGTAACCAAGCAAAGTGCTTTGCCTTTGCTTAGTTACCCGATACTTACCCTGGCTACGTGTGCAGGAAGCCCGACACTTCCCCGCTCGGCTCCGCCCCCTCCCGCAGTCCGCATGTGCGCGCACACACACACACACACACACACACACACACACACACACACACACACACACACACACACACACACACACACACACACACACACACACACACACACACACACACGGCACTGACGTCCTCAGCGCCATGGCCGTGCTCGGCTCCACCCACCGCACACATTCTCAGCAGCCGAACGATCAGCTGATCACCCGGCGGTCGGCTGCTGTGAGCGATCAGCTAATCACCCGGCGACCGGCTGCTGTGAGCGATCAGCTGATCGTTCACAATAGTCTGCCGCCAGTAAAACTGTAAAAAATTCCATGATTAAGACCTTCATAGGTTGAAACGCGTAGGAAATTGCTCCTCTGTCTCAATTGCCTCCATATATTTTTGCCTTTGTACTGATGGAAGATTTTAATCATTAAATAAAGAAATCAATTTTATTCTATTATTCTCCTGGAGTTTCTGGAAAATTCTTCCATTCCTTCACGTGATTTCCACCCGGGTCAGGGTGTTTACGTGCACCGGAGGTAAGATCAGGAGTGAAGAGGGGTGAGCTGAATTTCTCCATTTTTTGGTAATGAATAAGGTATAGGCCGAACTACTTATAATTGTATTTTGTGAAAAAAATAAATAAATAAATAAATAAATGTCAAGGTCTTGACTAGAGATATGAACAAATATTTACTTCAAGCCCTTACTGTATTATGAGGTGATATTAGATATTTGAAAACAGTTTTCTTTGTTGGGATCTCCCTTTAATTCTCCTTAAAACAATAGTTTTTTGTTCTTCATATTGCAAAGTTTCACTACTGACGGCTTGTTCAAATGCTTCATTTTTGCAGTATTTTTTCTTCACATCATTTTGCAATGGGGAAAAAGGGTAGCATTTTACAGTAGCAACAAAGTGAATGAGATTCCGGAAAACTCACGTGCATAAAAACGCTTAAAAAAATTGCACATATTTTATGTTATGTGCATTCAGGTGTCCGTATAAATCAATCCAAGACTAGACCGTCATGCACTCACTGGCCGGCGGTCTTCTGACTAGAGCATGACCGCTTCATAGAAATATATGAAGCGTCCGGGGGTAGTCTATAGGTTGCAGTCTGAGCTTGGACTGCTTTCGACGATCACCTGAATGGACCCTTATACTCAGGAGATAGATGTTGAGGTTGAAGATACAGATAAGGACTCACAACCACTGACCCAATTTACTGAGTTTATGCTCATTTTGCTCTTTAAAAAGAGTGTGCCATCGACTTTACTACTACATTCTTCCACTTTTTATAAAGATCGCTATTGTATTCTACAAATGCTTACTGTTCTAAAGAGAAATATACCATTTCTAATGAAGAACAATGGCTACAATCACAACCACATATTCTATACATGATCTATAATAGAAGTACAGATTGAAGGTCAGTTATCACATAAGTTCATTTCTTCCAGGAATGTAAACCCCAAATAATGGTCCCCCCTAGATACACAGGCAGGATAGATATGTACCATTGCTTATACTCGCTCATCAAGAGTGACGCATTTTCCATTCATTTTAAGTGTGTATTAAGCAATGCTACTCATTGATTTAAATACCTATGGGGGATAAAAGTGTCCCCTCATTAAACAAACACATACTCATTCCTGAGAAGGTTGGAAGGTTAACCGAGCAGGAGACAAATCTATAGCCCCATATTTCAGTCCAATTACCTCCCCTTCTCCTCATTAGATAATTCCTTCACTCAAGGAGAAATTCACAAGGGGACATAAATGGACAGAATATCAAGTTCACTCACTCTTCCATACACCACAAGAACGACATGTATATATAGCTATTGATTTTATGCAATGTCGTAATGCGTCACGACATTCACGGTTCCCATGGAGGGTACAAATAAAAAGACCTCAAATTACATATTTTATTCTGGATACTAAGGTAACCGAAGAGCAGAACAAATGACTACTCGTCTACTACTTTTTACGCACCAATTACAGGATTCAGCAAATGTCAATTATAATGAAGGTGTAGTTTGTGATAATGTACAAATTGGTAGGCTGAGCCACAGTGTCGAGAGAGCTTTTAACGCTGGTGCTCATCAGTAACCTAAAGGGATCAATGCATAGCTATAAAAAGATGGTACACCTTACTTCTAAAGTCTGTATGTTGGCAAGAAAAGCGGGGTATAGGAATACATAATTGTGAAATTGAACCCAGTTAGAGAGGGCAAATTTGACTAACACTAATTCGATTCACACTAGAAGTCCCAGAGAGGGGTCATTTAACATTTCTACCTTTGGAACCCAGAGATGGGTCGAATGACCTGAAGGATTTTAGCTAACATCCTTTGTTGAGGTGGATCAACACAATTCCACCCTGCAGATTCCTCAGGCAATGGCCACATTTACAAATGAAAGGATGCTAATTGGAGCCATCAGAGTGGTCAGTTGTCAGTTTGGACTAAGGGTCATTTGACCCTCTTTCGGGACTTCAGGGGGGAGCTCGAAATTTCAAGGACTTCTAGTGTTAAATGCATACAAGTCTACTGGGGATCGTTTACTGGGCTACTCCGTTTGCTAGCTGAAAACTATTGTGGGACTGATGCAGACCATGCCCCTCAAGTTAAACCCTTCCCACTTTCTGCTCTATGCTTAAAAAGGGGCAAGGAGCGAGAAAAGTTAAATTATGGCGAGCAAGGAGGAGGAAAAATCCAGCACTTAAGAAATGCTAGCGATTTCATCTTCACCAGAAACTGATAAATACAAAATGTAAAGAGTAACATTAAGAACAAAATATTCTGGAAAAAAATACCACTGGCCTACACGTTTTGAGCCGCTGTATGAATTGGATTGTTATTCCTAGCACGGATGCTATTAATAAAAAGACAAACTGGTTCGAAATGTGTAGGCAAGTGGCAATTTTTTCCAGGATATCCTGTTTTTAATTTGTGCCATTTTTTTTACCTTACAAGATAATTTCGGTAACATATGATACATTCAAAAGGAAATTAAGTGCTGATGTTTCCTCCTCCTCATGATTCGCAGTCATCCAATCCCAACCGTAACCGAAGTGTAGACGCAGAATATAAACCGATTTGGAATATATTTTTAAGAAAATTTTTGAGATGCAAGAAAACTGATTAAATATACTAACCATTATTAATACAGTAAGTATTAAGATAATAAAGCCACGCGCATACGTTCCGTATTTGTTGCATTTTTACCTTTGTATTTTGTAAGATAAAACCAGGAGTGGGACGATCAGAGGAAAAGTATAATAGAAACACGGGACCACTTCTATATTTATATGGACAGAATGGGGAGGGCACCAAAGATATAATTGAGGTTTCAATCACAAGTACATCCAAACAACAAGTAATTAGAAAAAGAGAAAGCGGGTGTACAAAAAGTGGGATCACCAACCAATGTTTTTAGAAAAACACTGGTTTGCGATCCCACTTTTTGTACATTCGCTTTCTCTTTTTCTAATTACGTCTGTATTTATTACCCACTCCTGGTTTTGACTACAAATACAGAGGTAAAAAACTCACCAAATACTTATCGTGTGAACGTGACCTAAATTCTCAATTTCTTTTCATACCTTTGACTACGTAACAACACCAAGTCCCTTCACTAAGCTGCCCAACAACAAGAGATTCTGGGATGGAATCCACTACTCATTAGGTTTTAAATTAATGGGAGAGATGACTGGTCCATCCATGAATTCTTATAGAGCCATTAGATTTTACACCTGTGGTAAAGCAGCAGCACGTTAATTATGGCTGGAAGTGTAGGAGCTTCGAGATGCCATCCAAGACTAATCTTTCTCACTTTGAGAGAAAGGTAACAGCTGTTCCATGGTGTATGAAATCACGGCACTAGGTAAGATGGCACAATTACCACTAAGTGGTATAGATCATCAATGGAAGAATGAAGCAGCATCTGTGAATATGGGACATTATTAAAGACAGCACTGTGCCTTAATTGTCAGCATTTTGTCACAAGTTGCTGAGCGTGCAAGCTGCTTCCAGAACAATCTGCAATTGTGACCCATGGACTGATACTTATCAGGCAGATCATCTTATGCCTACCAAGCAATGCCCTTAGCGAAACTGTCTGGATTCTGTGTATACAGTGTTGTGCCTCTACTAGCTTACTGCATTAGTATTCACACGCAATACCAGCATATGCCATAGAAATGAGGATCTCATTACAAATCATCAGCTGTATTAAAAGATGGCTGGCTGAACATTATTCTAACCATAACGCTTACAGCTGACATACGGAGACCACAATCCTAATGGATATCTTTTTACTCATTCTTGAGAGTGAAGGAGAAAAATCTATCATCTATTTTTGCAGAATCAGAATACTTTGCTAGCTGTCTATATAGCTCTCAAGTCTGAGTACCTGCAGAACTACACAAAGCTTTAGAGAGCTAGGCATTATTTCTAACTATTAGTTAAAGTGGTTGTCCAGGGTCATATAATTGATCATTTATACTTAGGAGAGAGGTCATCAATAGGAGACCGGTCAGGATCCCACACTCTAATCCCCAGAATCAGCTCTACATGGTCAGGGTCTCACACTCTGCATCCCCATAATCAGTTCTAGCACAGTCAGGGTCCCACCCTTGGCATCCCCACAATCAGTTCTAGCACAGTCAGGGTCTCACACTCGGCATCCCCACAATCCATTCTAGCACAGACACGGTCCCACCCTCTACAGCCCCACAATCAGTTGTAGCATGGACACGGTCCCACCCTCTGCATCCCCACAATCAGTTCTAGCACAGACACTGTCCCACCCTTGGCATCCCCACAATCATTTCTAGCACGGTCAGGGTCCCACCCTCGGCATCCCCACGATACGCTCTAGCACGATCAGGGTCCTAGACTCAGCAGTTTGCCAAAATGTAGATGAAAAGCTTCTGGGAAAGTTACTTGTGGACAGCTGAGGCCAAGATCGAGCTTTTTGGTATAGCACATCATTCTGTTTACCGAAAACAGAACGAGTCCTAGACAAGAAAAGAACACAGTATCTACAGTCAAATATGGTGGTGTGTTGCTTCCTAGTGTCAAAAAGAAGGGTTTGTGTCCTAGGCCATGGGTCTTTCTGCAGGACAGCTTAAATTTCTTTTGAACTTGACTGTGGGATGCTTACCAACCATCCAGACTATCCTGCATTTCAACCTTTTATCGGGTTTTCTCTGACGTGCACATCCAGGGAGATTATCTGCAGTGTCATGGGTTGTAAATTACTTGATTATGTTGTGAACTATGGACAAAGAAACATCAAGATCTCCTTAGGATTGAAGGCTTGAGAAGTCAACTTCTCCCTTTTTATCTAGTTTCAGGCGTGATTTTCACAATGCCCATACCTGTTACTCTCCACAGGTGATGTTGATTGAGCATCACGTGCTGGAAACAAAATTTGTTCACCCATAATTTTGAGAAGTGCCAACAATTTTGGGGGTTTTGATTGAAAGTATGTCCAATTAACTTTTTGTGTGTTGTTCCAATACACAGAAGGGAAAAACATGTGTAGAACAAAACTTGTAACTGCAATAATTTTCTGGAAAAACTTCTAGAGTGTTAACACCATGACTGTACTGAAAGGGGAACGTGCAGGGACAATTTTATTAATCAATTGCTTTTTGGCTGCATAGGACACAGCATTGTAGTAAAAATGATACCGGTCTTACAGTAATTAGATGTGCCATTGAGGAGATATCACGTTTTGAAGATTAATGCAGATTAGCTTGGTAATGCATTGTGGGTGTGTCGAATGTACTTGGAAACAGAATGACATGTCCTCTCAGGCTGATTTGCATTTGGCTTTAAGGCATGATAGCTCAACAAATACTTTTCCTCCAAATACGTATATAATTTTTATTTTTAACAATTATGTTTTTTGCAATAGTGGAAGCAATTCATTAATATAGTGAAAGATACACATTTATCAAAAAATTGCACTCATCAAAAGGTTCAATTCATGAGACACATTGCATCAGAACCATGATTCACCTAATGCAATTTTAAAATGTCAAAAGCAAATGAATGGCACTGGTAATTGCTGTTAATATATTCCTTTCAGAATAGCTCTATGTAAATGGAAAAGTCATACTTGGAGAATTCAAAACACCTTCCTGACTGTTTAAATGACAGCTTGACAGCGCGCATTGTGAGGAGTAGAATGGCTCATGCCTTCCTTCACACCTAGTTTTATTTTTTTCTCTAATCTTTTTAGTGTGGTACTTGACAAGTAAATTAGAGCTGTTTGATTGTGGGCCAGGATGCTTCCTGATTGTTCTGACACTTTCTATTGTTCCATCTTGCAGATCAGAAATTAATAAAAACTATGCATAAAAATTGCTATTAAAGCTAATACAAATTGATTTTATGATAGATCTAATTTCAACGCTTAAACACTTGACCACAAAATGTTTAGGAAGCCATCAAAAGGGTTTTAAGATACCTATAAAAACAGTCAGGAGCAGAGGACAAAAAAATGGAGCCTACACTCACCACTTCAGTCTGCCTTATATTACTCACTTGACCACTGCAGGCAATCACTGGCCTTGGGCCAAACTCAGACGCCCGGGAAACAGAGTCCGAGTGTGGGCTGTGAAGCACGCACCGGCCACAGGTCTCCTGACCTCAGCAGACTAAAAGGTTTAAAGCAGGAGTCCCTGGACCAATCCACGGGCGTCATTCAGACATCTGAATGAGGCAATACATGCCACCATCATCACAAAGGCCGGTAGTTCATTGCTGTGTTCATGTGAATCATGTACAGAACAAGCGGTTTGCAGTCCACTGGGGTGGCAAAGGTGGAGTAGAGGGAAATTGATTCAAAGCATATTTTTTTATAATTCCTATATCCAAACCTCTCCCTGCTACATTTTTAGGCCGGGGCCACACGGTCATTAATGCAACATTATCATAACACACGGCTCACGCTCTGCTGGAGTGTAAGCAGAGTTTCATGCGACTGATGCAATCCTGCGATTGCGGAACAGCCGCAAAAGGACAGGGCCAGTGCTGCGTAGAAGAGGGAGGGATTAATCTCCCCATCTCCTCCATTATCAGCTAATGCGATTCTCGCACTGCACTCGCGTTATACCGATGTAATGCGATGTTTCTCTCGCAACCATAGACTTGTATGGGTGTGAGTGAAAACTAATTAGATTCCACCTGCAGCATACGGAGATAGTTTTCTCGGTCCAATTAGGGCTGAGAAAAAAAAAAAATCGCTCATGGGAGCGGCGCCATAGAGTAACATGAGTCCGGGTGGAATGTGACGATTTTTTTATCACTTACTCGCCGTGTGTGCTCAGCCTTATAAACCCCCACTAAAACCAATTCTACATATAACGATGAGAGTTGTCCTATGCATGGTCCTTAAAAGTAACATCTGGCTACAGCATTTTATTTATTTTTTTTAATTTAAAGGGAATCTTTAACTTTTTGTGGTATTTTAGTTATTAATATGGGCATACAGACAACATAGAGGTGAGATTAGCCATACCTATTTGCCTCCTGGATGATGGGTCGTTTAGAAAAAAAAAATCATCTTTTATATCTTCCATCTTCCAGGCATTGGGGTGTGTGCTGGCCGAAATATAAGCCTGATTCCGGTCTTCATTATACAGGATTCTTCTTCCCTTCTCTTCTCTAGTGGCCCTGTGGTGTCAGGTACGGGGCCGGATATCCCACACCTGCGCATTATGCCTGCCGTCCCTTCCTGCACTGTTCTGCCAAACAGAACAGGCACAGTCTTCAATTTTGCTGTGCACAGGCATCGGGAGTCACTGCTGCTTCACACCGAAGGGGAGAGACAGCAGACAAAATGCGCATGCACGGGATTTTCACCTGTACACCTCATGTCACAGGAACACCAGGGGAGGAGGAATCCTGTATAATGAAGACTGGAGGCAGGCTTATCTTCCAGGCAGCCAC
>NC_134356.1:186898308-186933308 GCF_048569485.1 Anomaloglossus baeobatrachus
ATATAAAGCCACTAGTGATGAGCAAGCACTACCATACTCGGGTGCTCGGTACTCATGCTCATAAAGAGCAGCTGGATGCTTGGATGGACGCAACTCAGGAAGTCAAGGGAGAACAAGTATTTTTCCGGAAGAGTTTCCAGAAAAAGTGCTTGACTGAGTGCCCAAATTACTTCCATTATATTCGGTACACAAGTTGCTCCCCTCCTTATGAGTACCGAGCATCCGAACAGGGTATTGCTCGCACATCAGTAAAAGCCACATAAGAAAATCTCAGGACTGGAGTGAACGCTTCCACTTTAAAGGTCATAAAATAGTCTCATACTATTTCACCTTCAAATATTCTGGTTGCGTTTAGTCATGAGAAAACATTTCTTCTTTATTTCAGCTTCATTTTCATACTGTACAGATTGTGATAGGGCAGCCTGGTACTGCTCATTGCCACGTGCACAATGAGGTTTATATTCATAAGGATGTGTTTGGATTATTACTCCATATTATAGGAAGAAAATAATCATTTCAATCTAGTTTTAGGATGTGGTTAGCTAAAAACTCAGACACGTTCAATAAGAGTATGTCTGGATTAGAAAAAGCAATGGCACAATGCAGAAGATTTCACATGTGGAGAAAAATACTCAGACAGATCAATGATCATTTTTTATGGCTATGGGTGATAAATCTGAGCCGAGTGATTGAAATGGGAGGTCACGGGTCATTCAATGCTGAAGTCTGTTACAGTATGATAAGAGACAGCATTTCTGCATAGATATCCATCACACACTCTGCCATACATTATATAAAGCTGTTTGTAGACCCTATAAGACCGTACAGAAAAATTCTTCCTCACAATTTTTAATGCACAATGCCCAATATCTAAGATTAGTCACCTTTACTAAAAAGCCCCAAAGAATAAAAAAAAAGACCAGACTCCAACAAGAAAGCCCATTTTATTCCACATACTTAAACAGCATACCAATTGTTTTTTTTTAGGACATGGGCCCCAATGTACATCTCAATTTGCAAAAATTATTTTCAAGATAGTGCCTGATGATTTTTTTCAAGTGAGAAAGTATAGCACTGTGGAGAGGATGCTTTTATACATACATTATATATATATATATATATATATATATATATATATATATATATATATATATATATATATATCTGTCCAATTCTCATCTACAAAAGTTGGGGAATTCATGCGTACATCATTCCGTATGTCATGTGGGTGTGTGGGTGTTTTTTTCTCGCAACCTTTGACTTGCATTGGCCGTTTTACATGATCATACGCAGCTTCTGACAATTTTTCATCAGGCTGAGGGGAAATATAACAAAATAAAAAAAAGTGGCATTTCAGCACTACCTCATTGAATAACATGTTTATATGCAAGCGTGAGTGAACTCTTAAAAAGGACATTCTCAAGACGAATTGCACACTGAGCGCACACTGATAACAAGTGAGAAAAAAAATTGTCCTACTCTCCTGGATGAGAATGGGACCGTTTTTTCATATGTTGGTGTGAATTCTGCCTAAAGGGGATCATTTCCCAATTGCTGGTGGTCCAACGGCTGAAGCTTCACCAATCTTGAGAACCATTATGATTTTATTGAGGAGTGGTCACCACTATGCCGTTCATTGTGGGAGTGCCGAAGACCAGCTGAACGCAGTACTCAGCTGTCTCACTCCGTTCACACAGGGTTTATTACAACCCTGCTTCTTGAGATTTATTAGTTACATACAAGACCTGTAGCACTACCATATAGGTGCTGCACCAAAATCGATCCTAAAATTGAGCCCCAATGCGGTGCAATATATGAAGGTAAAGCCAAGTAATCAGACACAAACCTGATCATTAATAGATTAGAGCACAGACAATCTTTGAGGCCATTGTCTCATTTTACATAACTCGCAAGCTTTATTAAAGTCAACACTACTATTCCCAGCTGTTCTAGAGGTGTGGATTTATATGATGGGAACATTTGTGGAAGACTAATAGAAACCTGGGGATATGCAAAATATACAAAAGTAGAGGCAGATGTTCATTAAATGAAACAATCTCACACTGAGGGACCTAATTCGACTTCCTTGTGAGAATCCCATTAATTATTTCACCAGATCAGTGCCCATTTAAATGTAATAAGCAGAGAAGAAACTGAACGAAGTGGCGGGAGAGCAGATAATCCTCCTCCTTTATTTCAGGTCACAGCCCATGGAGGAGTCTTAATTCAGTGCAGCCAATGGTTGTTATCACTTCTTATTTGATCCTGGTTAAGGTCATGTAACAACCATATTGTATACTTGTCTATCACATTAGGAGTTATTTACCTCGGATTAATCACCTGCCATTATTCACCCCAAAACCTATTCCTACCAGAAACCCTTCTAATGAAATACATGGATGCCAGATCACAGCATTTATAGAATATATTTAGCATAATTTTCAATATAATAGCTTACCAGCATTAACCAAAAAATTTCTGTTCTGATTTTCTACAAAATGTCACTCTGCATTAGAGTTTTTAATATTTTAAAAAGGATCTTTCATCGGATTTTTATTTTTTTTATTTAAAAATGGAGTGGCTCCTCCAAATGCCGCTAAACCTCATTATGTAACAGCTTTTATTTTTTTTCTGTTTGCTTCCGTTCCTAAGTAAACCCCCTGGTAATCATGCTACAAATTTTCCCTTCAACCAACTGGGCACATACCACTGTGGGCGTTAGCGTTTTCTCTGCTGAAGCTGGCCAATCAAAAGGCAGACTGACCCACCGAGTTCTGCGGTATATGCCCAGTTGGTTGAAAGGAAACATTAGTACCATTACTGTGGGACATAACTGCACAGAAGACAAAAGAAAACTGCACAAAAAGGTGAACAGCTCCAATTCGAGGAGGTACTCCGCATAAATTTACATAATACAGTGAAGGGTCCCCTTTAAATAATTTCATTTACCGGACAACTTGCGCTTAGGCTAGGTTTACATCGGCGTCTGAGCTTCTGTCACTTTCTCGATGATTTTTACCGGAACAAATAGATCCATAGAAAATCTGATCAACCCCAGTATAAGTCAGTCAATCGGTTCTGTCTGGATCTAGATTCCTGGTGCAATATGAAATAATATAAGGGAATTCATGACACTGGTGTGAACCAATACTACGAAGCATACAGGTGGAGGGAAATTCTGAGCACCCTTCAAGTGACGTGCTGTGTATATAGAACCATATAGGACAGGGTAAGAGGGTAAGGATCCCCAACTCCTTCCCAGTGCTCTTTTGCGGTCCTGTTCTTCCTCATCCCAGGGGTTGAAAAGCAGATCCCCAATACAGTAGGTGAAACAAAATACATCAGTGAGTTATAAGATGGTCACTGGTAAAATGCCAGAGGCATAATATGTATCGCTGACATTATTAGCCTCAGTCATGTGAACCCGGAAAAATGCTCCCCGGTAAATGTTGAAAGGGTCAAATCAACCCTTTTTAAGACCCTGTGTGCACTAGAAAAAGGATTTTTCTCAAGAAATTTCTTGAGTCTGAAATATTTGCGCACTTGCGTTCAAAAAAGCACCAATAACGCACCGAAAAAGCATCTGTTTTTACCGTGTTTTTGATGCTTTTTTTCTGCAGGTTGGTCCCTGCGGGATTTTACCATTATCTATGGCAAAAAATGCAGGTACCTGCAGAAAAGAAGTGACATGCTCATTCTTTTTCTCAAGAAATTATGCAATAAGAATTTTCTTGAGAAAAAAAACGCAGTGTGCGCAAAGCTATTTTTTTTTCCATAGGTTTTGCTGGGGAATGTCTGCAGAAAGGTTACAACCATTTTCTCAAGAAATTTCTGCAGCAAAAACGCAAAAAAAAAAAACACGGGCCTAAGTGCCTGTTTTTCTGTGAGCTGCCAAAAAGATGGGTGGGACAGCTTTCACCATATATTCTTTTAAGGTGTGGTCCAGCAGGTAAAATGATTGCCTCTGGAACCACCCAGTGTTCGGTGTATGGAGGTAACAGACCACTTCAGCTGGGTGCTGAGCAGATTGTCAGCTGATCGGAACCCTGTACCCGAGCGCGTGGACCCCGCAGCTATATGTACTTGGTATTTAAAATAGAAATGCCTCCTGTGACTACCTCAACCAGCAAGCAAGTTGCAACACTAGAGTGTAAATCTTGAAAGCCATTGCTTAAAATCAAAGCTAAAGTTTGGCAACCGTTGCAATCCACTTTCTTAAAAATATACAGTAATGTTACAAATCAATGAAGGATAGTGGTGCAGTGGGTGCCAGGCCGAGATCTCTAATTAGGCCATACTTCTTCAGACCACATGATGACCAGACAAAGGGACTGGAAAGATATCGAAAACATTATTTAACAAAAATATTTATTTAGCCTCAGCCTGGTGACCACTATATACTGCATGTAATTACTAAACTTAAAAAAAAAACTTGGGGTCCCCACACACGCCCGCTGTTCTGCTCAGTTACTGGACAAGAATGGTGCCTACAGACCTCCATTGAGATAGGTCGGTCCGGTTTCTGTAATTTTACAGGAAAATTACTGAACCGTGCAATGCTATTGACTTAAACATTTTTTCAGTTACCATGTTCTCGCTCTTTGTTTTTTTTTTATCATTGCTGCACATTTCAGGTTCTACACCTATGCTGGCCATACTCATGCCCCCTAGGGAGGCGGATTCTTTACTGTACAAACAAAATTAATGAAGTTTTATTCTTTCCAGAAAGCGCTATTAGTATGCATAGCTTTACACAAAACATCTGGCATCTCATTACAGAAAACGGTTTTCTGATATCTTAGGCTTGACTGAAAAAGCAGAAAAGGCATACAGATAAAATCTCACCGTTTAATAAGATTTTCATTAGTTTGTTAGTTTTTCCCAGAGCTTTATCACGTTTAATGAATGCAAAATAAAAAAAAAAAAAAAAAAAATGATCGAGGGGTCTCAAGTTCCACCCATCAAGCAGTAAGTGAATAACGGACAGCACTAGGATGCCATCAGTGTGCGGTTAGAAATTTATTTATGAACCTACAGACCTAAATGTTGATTTTTATTTATTTTTTTATGTATAACTTGGATTAAAATCAGGCAAGTTTTTTTGTTTTTTTTTCTTGTGGAAATCACCAAGATAATTGAACAGCCCCAAAGAATATAATGAATTAATTTTCTGTGAAAAACACAGCTAGAACAATCACTGAAACATGGATGTCTGAATGCTATCTTAGGCCAGGTTCAGATCGTATTGCATGGCCCAGACTGAAAAGTGTTCTGATCTGAACTTATATCCTCATACGTGCCTATGAGACTAAGCTTGTCAGTCTGGGCATTGCAGTCCATTATGTGGACCGAAAAATACGTCCATCTGATCACAACCTTAAGGGTAAGAACGCACTTTGCTTTTTACCTGCTTTTTCAACTGCAACGTTTAATGCCAAAATGGATGTGTTCTGCTTTTCAAGCAAAGTCTATGGGAATTTGGGTTTCTTGTCCGCACTATGCAGTTCAAACTGCAGCCTTTTGTTGCAGAACTTTGGTCAAAAACTCAGCTTTGCAGTGCAAAACCCAAATGGCAAAAACAAAACAATTGACATGTGAATTGTTTTTGCCATTTGGGTTTTGAACTGCAAAGCAGAGTTTTTGACCAAAGTTCTGCCACAAAAAGGCAGCATTTTGAACTGCATAGTGTGGTCTAGGAACCCAAATTCCCATAGACTAAGCTTGAAAAGTAGAACACATCCATTTTGGCATTAAACGCTGCAGTTGAAAAAGCAGCAGAAAAAAAAAGCAGGTAAAAAGCAACGTGGACACATAGCCTAAGATGGGTTTACAAAACACAAACTACTCACTAATCAGACCAGGCTTACAGAGGATGAAATCAAAGTTAACCATTTACACCAAGCGATATCGTCCTCATCTGTTATGATTGCCCAGATATAAAAGCTTCCTATTCCTAAAGGTCCATTTACACTTTACAATTATTATGAATGGCCGTGCAAAAGAACATCAGTTTCACAATAATCACGCAGTCTAAACAGGCTGATAACCCGATGAATGGGCAAAACACTTGTTCTACAGGTAAAATGAGCTTTTTGACCGCAGAAAAAGCAGAGCTCCCAAGCAGAAAACCCGGCCAAACAAAACTACTAATGTGTATGGAAAAGCCGGCCAATCGATAGATCTATTGTGTATGGAAGAGCTGGCCGGCAAAAAGATCTATTGTGTATGGAAGAGCTGGCCAACCAAATGATCTATTGTGTATGGAAGAGCTGGCCAACCAAATGATCTATTGTGTATGGAAGAGCTGGCCAACCAAAAGATCTAATGTGTATGGAAGAGCTGGCCAACCAAAAGATCTAATGTGTATAGAAAAGCCGACCAATATCATAAAAAAGAGAAATTTTGGCAGCACTCTGCGGTGTCAAGAAATCTATTTTATTTTTATTTTTTGCAGACAGGTGATACAAACATGAGGGAGCAGGGGGAGCGGAGCACAAGGACAGTCCTTGTGCTCCGCTCCCCCTGCTCCCTCATGTTTGTATCACCTGTCTGCAAAAAAGAAAAATAAAATAGATTTCTTAACACCGTAGAGTGCTGCCAAAATTTCTCTTTTTTATGATATTGGTACTTGCTCTGGCTTCTTGGCATATAGCACCACGGTTGTTCAGGACTTCCACTTGCCGTCAGCTGTTTTTTTCAGCCAAGTCCAATGTGAGGATACAGCAGCTGATCTGCACTTCAAGCACCCACAAGACAGGCTCTACATGGAATTGAGCCAAAGGACTTTCTTGCAGCATTTTCCACAGAGGGGTAAGCAGTGCAGTGCACAACTTCTGTTTTTTTCTTCTATTTTTATCACTTTTTGAAAAGCCGACCAAGATGACTGCAAACCGAAAGATCTAATGTGTATGGCGGTCTTTAGTGAGTAGGGGACAAAACTGATCATATATTTGTATGTGTAAATGTACACATAGGTGTACTCGGGTGATCAAACTGGATATATTAAAACCAACTAATTTACACTAAGCATAAAACCAAGAGGTACACTATATTAAACCGAGGTGGAGCGACGTATGAAGCTGAAAATCAACAAATGTAAAAACCCTTATTAAAATGAACAGTAAAACTAACAATACTACATACCTAGTGTACTACTCATTGTCATAGACCAGTGGATTGTGACCCCGACCTTCAGGTAGGTAAATTTAATAGTTCAGGATCACACAATATTGACGTGCATAGTCTGTGCCAAATCAATATTTTTCAGAGATAAGTCCTCAAACAAAAACTATGTAATAATCCATTCATTAATAAACATCTTATGATCAAATATCACCACAGTTCATTAACGTTCACATCTTATCTATTGATCATCGGCTTTTACAGACACTACATCCTAGTAGCAAATGTCACAGCTTGTTCATAGCCTGTCTGGAGAGTGATATGGTTAACCCCAAGACAATTAAAAGGGTGTGAAAAATTTCATCTCTTGTCTGAGAGAAATACCATTATTAATATAAACATAGCCGGTGGCATCTTGGTGTAGTCGTTGTCAGTTAGGACCCATAGATCTTCACAGGGCAACAGAGACTAGTTCTGTTAGCAATACAAATACTTAATCACTTTTCCAGAAGATGTCAGGTCACTTCATCATGTGGTCAAAGAAATATGTGGTCTCTCTCCTTATAGGAAGTGATTAATGAGAGCCAGAGATGAATTTAGCTAGCCTTTTAATCTGCCGACTAAATAGTCTAAGACACACACACACACACACACACACACACACACACACACACAGTAGAGCGAAGCAAAGACAGAGCAGGTGCTTCTGACATTCTTTTATCAACCCAAACAATGGATACATGTATGTTGGCATACAAGGGAATAAAGTTCTATGTAAATACTTGTAGAGTAGCAATAAAAAAATGAAAATATAAAAGCTGAATCCTTTTAAAACACAACTCCATTTTGTTTTTTTTTATTGCACCACTGGAGCAGTATTTTAAATGCAAGTCCCCTGCTTGATACTCGCCTTCCAGCAGCTTTACCAGCTATTGCCCCTGCTCCGTCAGGCTCCAGAGATTTGTGACCTGCCGGCAGCTCCAGTGTTTAAGGCACCAGAATTCACAACTCAATACATCTCTATGGAAGCCTCTCATAGACTTACATTGAGCACTTGTGATGAGACTTCGACTTCGAACCAATCAGAAGTTACTTTCACAAGATGGCGCCGCATAAGGTGAAGCCAGCGGAAGGGGAGTATATGACAGGGTAGTTAAATTCAAAGTGCCACTCCTGCGCTAAAACCAAAACAAAAAACACTGGAATGGTGCTTTAACAACTTGTAACCAAATGTGGAAGGTAACTATTCTGTATTCCCACCATCTGTGATGAAGAATCAGATGATGTTCAGAGAAAGCTGCAAAAACTATTAGGCTATGTGCGCACGTTGCGTAATTGCATGCAGTTACGATGTGATCTGCACTGCAGCGTAACTGCATGCGTCCTGCGTCCCCAGCATAATCTATGAAGATTATGCAGGAGCCGTACGTATGTGGCGTATTAGAGCGCAGCACTTCTTAGAACGCGCACTTCGGGCAGCAGCCGAAGTGACATGTCACTTATTCCGTACGCTCTGCATGCAGTCCCCGCTCTGTCTATGGGAGGGGCTGCACTCAGAGCGCATGGAATCGGCTTTTTTTTTTTTTTCATTACGGACTCTTTCTGCAGCGATTTGAAGCGCACATGTGCTGTTCAAATCGCTGCAGAAATTTCTGCAGGGACAGAACGCAACGTGCGCACATAGCCTTAGGCTGCATAGAGACTGGACCAATTACACTAGAAAATCAGGCGACATTGGATTTTGTTGCAGGTTTGCAGAATTGCATTCCAAAGTGTAAAACCCTCAATGAATTGTGCACAGAGAATGGACATGCTATCCATTTTAGTAACCACAATGCATTTTTATTTTTTTTAAGTGCAGCGAAAACCTTAATAAAATTTGCATAGCTGGTACTGTAATCCATTTTAACAGCAAATTCCTTCTGAATTCAAAGCTACATGAAATCCAGCATGTATGGAAATGCAGTATAGCACCATATACCTCTAGCCAACTGTGGCAGAAACCACAACCAGATACCATGCGGAAGGTCACTGCATCATTTCGAAAATGTATTTTTAAATGCTAAAAAAAAAATGGAAGTAAATGGAGTATATGACTGCGTGTCCAAATGTGGAGTTGTGTCCGAGAAGAAACACAGACCATACAAGTATTAAAAAAAAAATGATTTAGTGTATGTAATCCAGATAGATAACTGAAGAGATGGATATTCCTAGGTAATATCGTTTACAAGGACAAGCAATTACCAAAGACAAGTCTGTTCTCCAAGATGCAACAATTTAAAAGAAAGCTGTGATGGTGTGTTCCAGACATTCAAACTAATTTTCCTTTGTTGTGCTGCAGATGTAGGTAAATCTACAAAGGAACTGCTTTCGGATACAATCAATTTCTCTACTGCCAAATTCTTTTTTTTGCTTATGTGCATGTTGGACGATGTTTATATATTCACATCTTGGAGCGAAAGTATCATTTACAGCAATTATCAGACCTACTATTTAAAGAGAACCTGTCAGCAGGTTGTTGCTATTTCTAAAAGCAGCATAATATAGAGCATGAGATCTTGATTCCTGGGATTTGTCACTTAGTAGGCTATGTGTTGTAGTGTCAATGCAATCTATCACCAAGAGATTATCAATGCAAGCCATCACCAAGAGATTATCACTACTAGACTACAATTTAGGTGTACAGCAGTCCACCTAAATCTGTGTAACCCCATTCCCACCACTGATTAGCGGCTTACTTATAACGCACAGTGTACACAGGAAGCTGTCAATCAGGGGTGTGGGTGAGGTTATACATAGCCAGAAGACTTAGAATCCCTGTTTTGTCTCATGTTCCCTGAAAATAAGACAGAGTCTTATATTTTTAGCTCCAAAAGATGCACTAGGGCTTATTATTGGGGGATGTAATTTTGTATTGTGTCAGTAATTGGATCGCCAGTTAATGAAAAATGAATAATCACCCCATCTCTTGCTCTTAATCCAGCCCACCCCTCTGCAAACATCAATGATTGGAACTTGTGTTAATTAAAAAAAAAGATCAAAAATAAATATTCACCCCCTCACTCCGCCTACCCCTCTGCCGTCATCAGTGATTCACACAGACTGTCATATTACTGCCCGAGGATGGCACTGGCTGGCGGCTCTTCTGATCCAAGCATGTCAGCGTGTATTTCTATGCAGCCGTCACGCTCAGATGAGGAGAGCAGATGGCCAGCCCAAGCATTGTGCTGCAATCCTCAGGTACAAACATGACAGTCTGAGTAAATCACTGACACCAGTAGAGGGGAGGCGGGGGAAGGGGTGAATATTCAATATTTCTTTAACACAAGTTCCAATCACTGACACCGGCAGAAGGGTGGGCGGGAAGAAGGGCGAATATTCATTTGATGAGCTAGTCAGCATGTGACTATAAACTTACGTGACTCACAGCAACACGACGGGGCAACATACACCAATTATATATCCTGAAAGGGTTGCCCAAGCCCCATTTCCGGATACTATTAGTATGATGATCCGCAACTAGGGCTTGTTTTTAGAGTAAGGCTTTTATTTTAAAGGGAACCTGTCAGCAGAAATTTCGCAATAAACCTAAAAGATTCCCCCTCTGCAGCTCCTGGGCTGCATTCTAGCAAGGTTCCTGTTGCTATTCTGCCCCCTTTGAGAACTAAATAGCTTATAAAGTCTTACTTTTTGTATGCAAATATTTTTTCTGTACACGGGGGTGGGCTTTCTGGAGTCCGTTATTCTCCCTCCTGCCGCTTTACGCCGTCCCCCATCGCTCATTTCCATACTGAGGACGCCGCCCCGTGCTCCCGAGGTCTCGCACATGCGCCGTGCCACTCTTGCGGTACCGTGCAGTGTGACCGCTGGTGACGTGATTGCGCAGGCGTGAGATTATGGGCGGCGCTGTGATTGTCATCAGCAAGTACCTGCCCATAATCTCGTGCCCGCGCTTTCCCCTCTGCCTCCACCGCTCTGCGCAAGCGCTGCCAGATGAACCCACGTCACCTCTTACCCATGTTTCCCTGGAGCAGGAAATAGATGGGAGGAGCGGAGCACACCACCAATCAACAGGGTTCTTCTGGCCAGCGCTTTATAAACTATTTATTTAGTTCTCAAAGGGGGCACAATAACAATAGGAACCTTGCTAGAATGCAGCCCAGGAGCGGCAGAGGGGGAATCTTTTAGGTTTATTACGAAATTTCTGCTGACAGGTTCCCTTTAAGCATACTTCAAAAAGGCCAAAAAATTCTGCTAGGGCTTATTTTGGGGGAAATATGTCGTAATAGCAGAGCTATGTAAACTATAGCAAGCAGCCCAGTATTTGACACACCACAGGATTCAGGTTACACAGGGAATGGATGATTCTGCGCTGCTGAGTGCCAACAAAATCTACGACATAAGGATCATTAAATGTGGTTTATTGTCAATGCGTTTCTAAGTCAAATCGGACTCTGTTTTCAGGACAGCCACGTTGGTTGTGGCTTTTACAATTATATGAGGTAAGCATTTTACCCCTCTACCTTTACTGCATAACTTGAATAAGTCACTATTGTCCTTTCATGTTACTGAAATCAGGCTTTCCTGCCCTATGTTATGCTGGCATCAGATTATATAGCAAAAATCTTCTGATCTATTCCCTTTAAGACCTACCCTGAAAATAAGTCCTAGCAGAATTTTTCAGGCTTTCGGAGCATGTTTAAATATAAGCCCTACTGCAAAAATAAGCACTAGTTGCAGTTCATTTTTGCGTACCATACAACTAGTATCCTGAAATAGGGCTTGGGCCTCCCTTTTAGGATAGGCAACTATATTTACGTTGCCTTGTTGTGTTGCTGTAAGCCCTGGAAAATGTATAGTTACATTCATTTTATTTTTCAGGTTCCTATTTCTTCCCTTTGCGGTAAAATATAAAGACACTTTATTGAAAAGATAGGGCAGCTATAAACCGTAGCACATAATATTCACCCGTGAAGTAATCCTAACCAATATTTATAGTATTTATGATTAGGCAGCAGTACATGCCATCACTACTGATAATCACCGGATGCCTGAGCAACCTACTTAAATGTCAGCTTGGAGAAGACCTTTTCCTTTACCTTCCGTGTGTATACGAGTCGCTACATGTGTTCTCTGGAGATTATGTTCTGTGTGATTACTTGCAATGATTTTTATGTACCAGGGGCAATAAACACAATTTATGGCACAGCAGATGCTAACTGCAGAATTGGAGTAGAGTTAATAAGATTTGTTCTTAAATTTACTTCTGTGGGCAAAACAAAAATAGTTTTGCTAATCAGAAAAAATATATAGCGATTTCAGTCCTTCGAAGAGTAACCGTTAATATAATGCGATACCATCCAACACAATAGAGACAGCCGTGCGGAATATAGAGTATAGTACAGATATGTGACTGTTTTCTATTGGTTGCATGGCGTATCATGTACCGTATTTAGTGCCATTATTAATCTTTTATATCAACATACCAATATACATTTGCCATAGTTATTTAATACACAAAGCATCGCAAATTTTCCATGCATTGTCAAAAAGAAAAATCCTGCCTCCCCAAGATAATTAAGCATAAATCTCCAGTTCCAAGATATACGTCTTCCAGCTAGTAAAATGTATAGGATCCTGACAAATCCATCAATAACATTTACACATAAATAATGGATGCAGCTACACGACTGGGGGTTGTTCTTAGCTTTGCAGTGATCTGGTAAGTTAATATAAAAGCCACAAATAAGCTTCACTGTTACAGGTTTTAAAAATGTCCGTCCTTTTTGCAGTGAAACAGGATCAGTATAAAACCTGGCCCATCCACTGGACAGATTAGTCTCAATACAATTTTATAATGTTACTGATTGCTATTAACAAATTTCAAGTTTGTAGGGTATGTTTGCATTTTTGGTTATGCTCACACCGTATTTTTGGTTCAAATTCTGGCAGTCAAAAAAAACAACAAAATCACTGACATCACGTGACTTCCGGTGGTTGCCATGGTAGCACAGGGTCATGTGATGACGCCTGTAGCTAACATGAGTCACTTCCTCTCAATGCCGGAATACAGCCGGCATTGAAAGTAAAGCAGCATATCTGCAGTTCTCGGCTCTGCAGCTGTGATCTGAAGATATGGCAGAGCGATCAGATTGCTGATCGCTATAGCCCCCTAGGGGGACTAGTAAAATAAAAAAAAAAAAAAAAAAAAGTTAAAAAGTTTTAGAAAATTAAAAAAAAATAAAACCCCTAAAAGTTCAAATCACCCCCTTTCACTCCATTGAAAATTAAAGGGTTAAAAAAAATAAAAAATATACATATTTGGCATCGCCACGTTCATAAATACCCGATCAAAATATAAAATTAATTAATCTGATTGGTAAATGGCGTAGCAGCAAAAAAATTCCAAACGCCAAAATTACGTTTTTTGGTCGCCACAAGTTTTGCGCAAAATGCAATAACAGATCAAAACGTAGCATCTGCGCAAAAATGGTATTAAAAAGTCAGCTCGAGATGCATATAATAAGCCATCACTGAGCCATAGATCCAGAAAATGAGAATACTACGGGTTTTGGAAAATGGCGCAAAGCGTGCGCCACTTTTTTTGGACAAGCTTGTGATTTTTTTTTTTTTTAACTCCTTAGATACAAGTAAACCTATTCAGGTTCGGGGTCTACAAACTCACACTGACCTCAGGCATCAGTTTTACCATATAGTGAACACTGAATAAAATATCCCAAAAACTATTGTGCGATCACACTTTTTTTGCAATTTTTCCACACTTGAATTTTGTTGCCATTTTCCAGTACACTATATGGTAAAGCTTATGGTTTCATTTAAAACTACAACTCGTCCCGCAAAAAACAAGCCCCCATATGGCAAGATTGAAAATAAAAAAAAGTTACGGCTCTCGGAAGAAAGAGGAATAAAAAAAACAAACTGAAAAATGCAAAATGCCCGGGGGCTGAAGGGGTTAAAGTAAAAAAAAAAAGTTTCCTTTCATTAATTTATTTAAAATAAAATCACAGACAAGGGATAGTGTAAGGTAGTCTTTATTCAAATGTACTATTTCCCCTAACTCTACACTTGCTGGGTTAGTAATGGGGGTGTCAGACACCTCTCCATTACTAATCACAATCACAGTAATATCAGTAGCCAACATAACTACGGCATTACCATGCATGTCAGGCATTTCCTGCATGTTTATTGGCCAACAGTGGAAAAACGTGTGGCAAGGACTCGAGCATTTGCCTGAACCCTATGCTCAAATATCGAGCAGAGGTGAGTATGCTCACTCATCACTAGTTTGATTGCTCTCTACTAGTCAGTTTCTGAATAATTTATGGATAGTTCATCAATAAAGCAAGCCTGGAAAACCCTTTCAATAAAAATAAAAAAATAAAAAAAAAAAAAAAAAAAAAAAAAGATACTTCTGAAACTGCATAGTTAAATTTGCTGCATTTGGAGGGCAGGTTGTGAAATTTCTGTTTGTAGTCAACTGGGCGTTTTTTCATAGTCTTTTAAGTGAGAATATGCTTTCACCGCTCCCAAATACTGTCAATCACAGGTCAACAGCTTATTTAGTCGCGAGGAGGAGGTTAAAGAATAGGTTTCCAGAGAAAACTCTAAAGTAACAGCCAGTCGCACTACAAGCAGAAATTTCACATATTGCACTTCAACACCAATAATTTTGAATACATCTGCAAAAAAGACATACATAGTAAAACGAGAAACAAGAAAGAGAAAAAAGGTGGCAAAATGAGGAGAGCCCTGTGATTTTTACAAGGTATTTTTGTTTTTATACAATGACAGGTCCTCATTAAATGGATGCCATCATAGCCTTTGCTTAAGCTATTGGACATACATATTTTATCCAGTTACGAACCTGCACAAATACGCAAAGACACCTCTCATACTCTTATTATACCCTCCATCCAGGTCTGTCAATTGTCTGTTTGGTATTCTCAGCCATGCCTCTAAAGAAGGGTTAGTAACACAAGAGGGTGACACATTCCAAAACTACATAGCAACAATGCCTTTGACAGTCCACATGTCTCCCAGGTGCCATTACATTTCAGATATTACTATTTATTTTAAATGGATGACAAAACCTAAATGAAAAACTGCTATTTTGAATAAACTGATGACTATGTAATAAATTGCCAAGTCCAAAAAAACACCCAGAATGAGTGTTTTTTTTGTAAACCGTCTATTTATTGCAATAGAAGATGAATCAGACTGTAACCAAATATATATTTTACGAGATGTAGAAACAAATTGAATGTGGCAGCAGTAGACAGGCATCAAGAAGCAAGGTCTCCATTTGCAAGGCTTGAACTAAAGATTAGTGACTCAACTGCATATTATATGCTCAATGAAGGAAATTAAACTGACCTTCTGGTATCAGATACAAATAGATTATTGTGGATATGGGAACAAAATATGTTTTTTATCTAGATAAGGGCTAGAAATACAGAACAGTCCTAAGAAACTACAATGTAGAATCATGTGTTTTCATTCCCTCATTCATGGACCTGGGCATACAATTACAGTCATGGCTGAAAGTGTTGAAATTGTTCCAAAAAAGGAAGTATTTCTCAAAGGAAATTGTAAAAGGAAAAAACCCGATGTATAATAAAACATTGCATGTACAACACAAAATTACAGGGAATAAAAGGGAAATTGGACAGATTTCACCCAAAACCCCAAAAATGGGTCAGACAAAATTGTTGAACGATGCGATGCTTGTTTAAACTCACCTGTGGCAAGTGACAGGTGTGGGCAATATGAAAATCACAACTGAAACCAGCTAAAAAGGGGAGACGTTTTCAATCTTTGCATTGCGTGTCTGTGTGTGCCACACTAAGCATGGAGAACAAAGAACAGAACTACCTAAGGACTTGAAAACCAAAATTATTGAAAAATATCATGAATCTGAAGGTTACAAGTCTATCTACAGAGATCTTTATGTTGTGTACTGTGGACAAAGACACAATCAATAAGTTCAGAACACTGTAGCTTATCTCCCTGGACCTGATGAAATGTTGCGATGCGTGATAATCCAGATAGTGGAAAATCAAGAAATTTAAGCTGTCCTGCAGGCTCAGGATGCATCAGTATCAGCGCGAACTCTCCTTTGACATCTGGATGAAATGAAACGCAATGGTTGAAGACTCCACTGCTGGCACAGACGAAAAAAAAAAAAACAGACTACAGTTTGCCAAAATGTACATAAGCCAAAATATTTCTGGGCAAGTGTCTTGTGGATAGAGACGACCAAGATAGAGCTTTTTGGTAAAACACATCATTTTACTGAAAATGGATGATCCTCCCCTGTATTTGACTGTAGGTACTAAGATGTTTTGGGGTTGTTTTACTGCCTCTGACACTGGGTGCCTTGACTGTGTGGAAGACAACATGAAATCTGAAGATTACCAAAAGGAGTTTGAGTGGCAATGTAGTGCCCAGTGTCAGAAAGCTGGGTTTGCGTCCTTGGTCATGGGTCTTCCAGTAGGGCAATGACCCCAAACATACTCTCAGAAATAGATAGACACAAAGTACTGGAGAGTTCTGAAGTGGTCAGCAATGAGTTTGGATCTAAATGCCATTGAACACCTGTGGAGAAATCTTAAAATTGCTGTTGGGAGAAGACACCCTTCATATATGGGAGACCTGGAGCAGTTTTCAAAAGAAGAGTAGTCCAAAATTTCAGTGGAGAGGTGTAAGAAGCTGGTTGATGGTTTTTGGAAGTGATAGTTATTTATGCAAAAACGTGTGCAATCAAATATTAAGTTGAGGGTGCAAACCATTTTGTCCGACCCATTTTTGAGGTTGTGTGTGAAATTATGTCCAATATGCCTTTTGTTTTCCTTGTATTGTTCTAATACACACAAAAGGAAATAAACATGTGTATAAGAAAACGTGTGACTGCAATAATTTTTTGGGAGAAATACAGCAATTGCTGTTCCAGAAAAAGTAGTAACAACTTTTATTGCTTCATGCAGAAAACCTCTTAAATAGAAGAATTTATGCCAAGAACAAGATGTCAAACGAGTCGCTATTGTGAACTCTATTGCTATACGCATTTTAAGTGTAGTAATATTGTCATCTGTAAGATTTCAAGATGACTGGGCAGACATAACAGTAGCAGAATCTGTAGACCCCTTGGTGGAAGCATTAAAGGGAGTAGTTACATTCTACAAATCCATATTTCATAAATCAATAGTACACATGAAAATAAGCAACTTTGTAATATAGGTTATCAAAGAATCTGGCTTTTTTCCTTTTGCACTGATCATTTTTCCTCAATTCATGGGTAAAATGTGTCTTCAGTGAGGACTGATTTTAAAGAGCTGATACAGGAGATGACAGTTGCTACTTCTAAGGAAACATTATGGAGATGGGAGAAAGGAGCTAAAGGCAGAGCTCCTCCACATACATAGAATCTTATGAGTACCAGCTGTCATCAGTAATATAAAAATCTGTCTTCACTGAATATAGATTGTACCCAGAAATTGAGAATTTTGAAAATGAAAGATCAGTTGAGCAGGAGAAAAAAAAAGCCAATTTCTTGGATAAAATATATTATTTTATTTTCATATATCCTATACATTTATGAAATGACGGTTTCTCTAACTGCGTTTTTCCACAATACTTACACCCACCACTTCCTCACTAGAGTGAATTATGAGGTTAATTACTCATTTCCAATATAACCCTAGTGATGACCGTTTACAGTGGGTCAAAAACGAAATTGTCATGACACACAGGAAATTAAAATGATTAGAGAGGGCTGTAATGTGAAACTTCATTAACATATACATAATAATGGGAGTCATGACCACTCTCCAGGTGGGAAGAAGTCATTCCAAGGTGTCTTCCATGCGTGCGGTCCTAGAGTATATTCCAAGTAAGTTAATTTTTTTCCATTAGGCCTTTTAAAAACAACCACCCCATAGCATTGCCACCCTGAATCCTACAGCCCCCACACGTCTACGCTGCATACCCAGCCTTTGTGAGGTTTAGGATATGATAAACACTCTAGAAAGGGTTTCTGCTTGTTACAGCACTTTCACTGAGAGGTACAGTAAAATCATTCAGCACCACCAGGCTGTGGACAGCACCAGCCTCCATGCCAGCATCAAGGTGCGTAATGCAGAATCATATAGTGGAGGGGGCCATTCTGCGACAGACTGCATCACGGCACAATAACTGTAGAAACCCTGCCTGATACACAGCACATCATATTATTTGCATCATGTACTCCACCATTAAAAAGCATTAGCACTTCATGCTACCCAAGTGTGTTAAGTTTCTCCATTACCATAGTCTACAATAATCTTGCTTAAAGGGGTTGTCTTGTCTAAAACGTCACTCTGTGTGACTGTTGACTTGTGAATCCTCACATCACATGCACTGTGTCAGCGCCAGGAACGGCGGTCACATGGCTGCAAGTATGCAAAATGCAGACTCCTGGCCAGCATCAGACTGGACTGTTTACGATCTCCTACTTGCATTGAGTGTGCCGTAAACAGTCTAGTCTCAATGTGGCCGGGAGACTGCAGACCTCATCTCACACTAGCAGCCACGTGATTGTCGTTCCCGGAGCGGACACATAAGAAATCATCAGAGCTTGCATGTGACATAGCGTGACAGCAGATTTGTTTTAGACCGATCAACTCTTTTAAAGGCAGATTGGGGCCGTTTTTTCCTTTTTTTTATGGCCTTGGATTGGAAAAACTGCATTATCTAATAATAGCTTAAAGGAAAAATTAGGTAGGGGATAAAGTGACAACACTCAATCTCATGCACATACGTACACAACGATCAACATAATATTAGCTATTTACCTACTCTGTATTCATTGTTCACAGATTGTTACCCCTGTTTGGATCACATTTTTATCAGTGTGTCCGTTTTTATCATCCGGGTTTCAGTTTTCCACAAATTAAAAAAATAAATAAATGGATGATTCTCAAGTGTCTCCTAGCAAAGTCAGTGAAAATCAGACCGCGCATGGATGGCATCCGGGGGGGTGGGGGGTGTGGTAGTACCCATTTTTTTTTTTTTTTTACACAAACCCACGGATTTGAATGTGAGTTTGATCTGAGCGATCAAAATTGGACATCTTCATATTGCATGTGAACAGCCCCATAGACTATAATAGGTACAAGCTCTATCAGGGGAAAAAAGCAGATAAGGCTGCTTTCACACATCAGTTTTTTGGCATCAGCCACAATCCGGCGAAAAAACTGATGCGACGGATCTGGCGCAAAAACGGATCAGTTGCATCAGTTTTTTGACAGATCCAGTGTGATTCTGAGCATGCTTAGTTAAAAAAAAACGGATCCGGTGGCCAGATCCGTTTTTTGCCGCATTACGCCGGATCCGGCATCCATAGGCTTCCATTATGGCGCCATCCGTTTTTTTTTGCCGGACACAAAAACGTTCACTTTAATGTTTCATCCGGCTGCCGGACAAGTACATTTTTCCGGATACGGCAAATAACGGATGAAACGCAAGGCCATCCAGCACAATCCGGCGCTAATGAAAGTCTATGGGGGAAAAAACTGATCCGGCGGCAACAGATGCTGGATCAGTTTTTTTTTTAATTTTTGCCGGATTGTGCCTGATGGCAAAAAACTGGTGTGTGAAAGCAGCCTAAAACTCACATGAAAAACGCAATGAGGCCTTAATCTGAGGTGCACAATGATTTCCTGAATGTTTTCCAAAGTTATGGTTTCATAGCAAGTTACACCCCCATAATCAAACTCCGTATCCACAGATCATTTCTTACTTCTAATGTATCAAAGTCCTGAGGGATAGCAGGATAAAACAGTGCACAACTACATAAAATAACTCAGAAATGACTCATTTGACAGTTCTAACATTTAAAATGTCAATTTTTCATATGATTTTTTCCTGTTTTACCATAAATACCCAGAATTTATCTGGCCATTTCCACTATATGACCCATGTGCGTCAGTCAAGTTTAAAAAAAAAAAAAAAAATAAATAAAATAAAAAAAAAAAAGTTTTCATTTCTAGATTTTAGTGTAGAAGTTTTTGATGATGCAATAAAGACAAATTAAGATTGGGGGGAAAAAAAAAGCATTGATGGTAATTAGTTTCCATAAAAAGTGCTGAAGCACAGAAAAAAAAAGTCAAATGCATTAAACAAAAAGGTGATTTTCATAAAATTTTATACCTGCTCCTCGCTAAGCACAGAATTTTACTGCAAAGATGGGGTATCAGGGGAACCCCACATAATTTCTAGGTAGGATTAACTGACCATAGGCCATTAAATCTAAAAAGGAGGAATCAATGATCCGTATTCAATGATTTCCTTGGTCCTATCAACATTAATGCTTCATTTCACCATGACACTCATCATTAGCCATTCAAGAATGGTTGAAAGACTGCGCTCATTTTCTTCTTCAAATGAAGGTTCATTAACCAATAGAAAATGAGCCTGGTAAATAACGGGGATAATCAGTATATATAATAATGAAAAACATACAGAGGGTGCAGGGCTACTGTGCATAATAGAGGTTTATATTCAGGCACAAGAATGGAGATGAGAAGCCATTTATAGGACCGCATAGCTGTAGAGAAAGTCAGCTGTCCATGGCAACATGATAGTACATAGAATATCAGTATTTATGACCCACTTCACCTGGTAAACATAGGGGAGCATCTTGTTACCTTGGCTGATGACATCAATCAACATCAAAAGAAATCATTAACAAAAGCGTTGGTAATTGCATTAGGAAATAAAGAAGAGGCAGGAACTAGCTTTATATCTGCAAGAATGAAATATATACACCATTTTCACCGACTATGACCATGCAAATATGCGTGTCCTCTGCCACTAAAATATATTTTATGGTCTTATGCATGTAGGTGAGAAGAGGTATCCACAGAAAGGAGAAAGGACCCTGCTGCTAAAAGAAGATAAAATAAAAAAAAATAAAATTGTACTCATCGTTTCTTTTCAATGCCCCATTACATGTGCTGATCAGTGGGGGTCTGAATTGCTTTGCTCCTGCATGCAGGACAGGCGCGGGACTCGACAGGCGCGGGACTCGACAGGCGCGGGACTCGACAGGCGCGGGACTCGACAGGCGCGGGACTCGACAGGCGCGGGACTCGACAGGCGCGGGACTCGACAGGCGCGGGACTCGACAGGCGCGGGACTCGACAGGCGCGGGACTCGACAGGCGCGGGACTCGACAGGCGCGGGACGGGTTTTGAGTGATTGGTGGTGTCTCCAGTGTCCTTAGATCAGCAGTAGGTATAAAGTGGCAAAATATATCAAACGAAAACAAAAAATCTAAATGATAAACTTTAACATATTGGATATATTTTGCCTAAAGGTTTCTTTGGAAATAAAAGTGTCTTTTTATAATAGTAATTACACAACACAGATTTACTTTGAACTGGAATTTAAAGGTTTTAACTGTTCAGTTCCAGGGATGATGGGAGAGGGGTCTATTAAAAGACTAAAGCGGGCTTTACACGCTGCGATCTCGCTAGCGAGATCGCAAGCGATCATACCTGCCCCCGTCGGTTGTGCGACACGGGCAAATCTCTGCCCGTGGCGCACAACCTCGTTAGTCCCCGTCACATGGACTTACCTGCCCTGCGACGTCGCTCTGGCGGGAAAACCGCCTCCTTTCTAAGGGGGAGCGGTTCGTGCGGCATCACAGCGATGTCACACGGCAGGCGCACAATAGAAGCGGAGGGGCGGAGATAAGCGGCCGGAACATCCCGCCCACCTCCTTGCTTCCGCATTGCCGGTGGAGGCAGGTAAGGAGATGTTCGTCGCTCCTGCGGTGTCACATACAGCGATGTGTGGTGCCGCAGGAACGACGAACAACATCGCTAATAAGCAGAAAACGATTTTTTCAGGACGACCTCTCCACGGCAAACGATTTTGACCGCTTTTGCAATCGTTTAAGGTCGCTCATAAGTGTCACACGCTGCGATCTCGTTAATGAAGCCGGATGTGCGTCACAACACCGTGACCCCGACGATAATTCATTAACGATATCATAGCGTGTAAAGCCCGCTTTAATGTGTGATATTGTGATTTTGTACCATTTTTTTTTACATAGAAAGCAGACCTAAAGGGAAAAATAAAATGTCTAAAAATAAGCATTGTATAAAAATGACAGACAAAAAAAAAAAAATTATAAAAAAATTACAAAAAAAACATTCTAGAAGGACCACGCTTAATTTATACTTTCGTCTTTTTGTTTTTGTTTTTGTTTAGGTCTATTTTGATCCCTTCCAAGTGCACACTATAATTTAACAGGCTGTATGGCAGCAGAGTGAATTACCCATCTCCCCTAAACCCTTTATTGTAAATTTAATTTTACCCCTCTAAAGTGTGTAGATGCATACAAGCCTATTGTCTATAGACATGTGGACATGAGAACATTCAAGGGTCATTGCTAGAAACAAAAACATACACTCCAAGAATAAATCGGTGAATGAGTCTACAAGGAGGCCATGTGTAATGACCTCAACCCATTCACATGGTTTCCAAGGGAAATGAAATGAACAGTGAAGGCACGGCCATACATACACCAGGACACGTGTCCCATTCATGACCACAATTAGAATTGGGCATACAGAAAACACTTTTTTGAAAGGTAAAACCAATTTGGCGATATGGATTCTGGATGGATAATTCTACTCTGGACTGCAGGTTTCTAAGCTAACCTAGGTGGGGTCACTTCAAAAGTTCTATGTCATTGGAAAAAGCATAGTAGAGATTGTACAAATTACAGATACTAAAAAGTAAACTAGATAACTGATCCTACCGTAGATGATTTATGGGTTTTCTTGACCTAGTACAATGTTCAAAATTAAGAAAGCAGTCCCGTCAGAAAAGGACAGGTAGACAAACTAGAAATGTAACTTTCTTTTTTGTAGCCTTTCATTTGCAAATGTCACTTTAAAACAGCTTTACAGGCCGCAAAAAACAAAAAACAATATAATTAGGGATTTTCCTCTATTTAGTGGGTTCATCTTGTACTCTATGGGACCCCATACTAAATAGGTCAGTAGTAGCCAGTCGGACAAATCAGCTGAACCATCATTTGGCTGACCACTGTCTTTACCAAGACCTTCATACACAAGACTGCTGACTGTCAAGCGCTCCTTTCTTTTCTACTAAAAAGGTGGCTTATCTTGCCGAGAGTCTGAAATCAGCCATGGTAGATCCTTCTCTTCTTTGATATCATCTGTAGGCGATTAGGGAGGCCCCCACAGAAAAGTCAGCTGAGCTTGCTGCTATTGACAGGTTCAACCTGCATTAGTCTAAGGCAGGGGTGGACAATTTTCCTGAGAGGCCACATGAGACCAGTGTGGAGGGCTGAACCAAACTGCTGAAATTAATTCTGCTCAATATTAATTTTAATATATTCTATAATAATTCTGTTCCATTTGAAATTATGAAAAGTATGCTGATATCCCCCTATATACCGTATGAGCCCCCCCCACACACAGCACCCTAGCATCCTCTACACAGCTCCCCTATTAAAAGTATGAGCCTCCACATAGCTCCCTATATATTGTATGAGCCCACACACCCCTGTATACAGCATGAGCCCCCACAAACTCATATACAGCATGAGCCCCCACATGGCCCTTCTATATACAGTGAGCCCTCACATAGCTCCTCTAGATACAGCCTCCTATATACAGTATGAGCCCCCCACAGCCTCCTATATACAGTATGAGCCCCCACAGCCTCCTATATACAGTATGAGCCCCCCACAGCCTCCAAAATACAGTATGAGCCCCACACAGCCTCCAAAATACAGTTCGAGCCCCACATAGCCTTAAGGAGGCTGTGTGGGGCTCATACTGTGTATAGGAGGTTATGTGCCCACGGGGACAGTGTCCTGCGATTATATCCGCAGGACATTCTGCAGGAGCTCCCAGAAATCCGCAGCACAACTTTGTCTGTTTCAATGCTGTGGCTGTACAAGTGGAATGTCCTGCAGATATGGTGCGGGTATTGTGCATTGAGGATACAGTACCATGGCTTTGGCACTGCATCCCCAATGCAGAACAATTGCTGCAGTGATCGGGGCGTTCATATTACTTACCGCCATCATGCAGCACCTCGCTTTCCGGCGGCCGGGTTACTCTGTCAGCGTCTGGTGCACTGTGCTGGAGAAGGTGGACGGGCCTGAACTAGCTCCGGCTGTCACATGACCGGAGCTCGTGCAGGCCCCGCCCACCTCTTCCTTCCTGTACCTGGATCGACCGCGCTCCTGTGCACCGGACGGAGAAAGTGACATCGTTGTCTTCTATCAAGGCAGGTAAGTATATGGGACCCTGCGGAGAAGTCCGCAGGAATAATTCCCATGCTGCTGATTTTTCCGCAGGGAAATCCGCATTATTTCCGCTGCGGAAAATACCACAGCAGTTCCAAAATGCCATAGAAATAGCTGGGGAGTAGCTGTGCTGCAGATTGTTGAAAAATCCGCGGAATTTCCGCGGCAAATTCCGCGCATTTTCCGCAGCGTGGGCACATAGCCTCTTTTATACAGTATGAGCCCCACATAGCCTCCTATATACTTTGAGCCCCATATATCTTCCCCTAACGTATAAGCCCCATATAGAGCCTCCTATATACATTATGAGCCCCATGTAGCCTCATATGCAGGAGCCCCACAATGCCTTCTATATACATTCTTTGAGACCCCACATAGCCTCCTATATACTTTGAGCCTCTACGGTATATAGCTTCCTATATACAGCATGAGCTCCACATAGCCTCCTATATACATCAGCCACATATAGATGACACATATACACAGGGATTTGATTGTCCCAGTATTTAAAATAAACTCAGAGGTATTGAAGACAAAAGAATAAGTTTTTATTAAATATTTTTAAAATACAGACAAATGAGTCAGCAACACAGACTGCTCTTTACTGTGCAAATTGCACAATGACAGCATGCAGGGACCAGATCAGCAAATGAAACAAGTGATACTGATGACGCTTTGTTTTAGTACCCCAGCATACACTTGGATTCACAAACAAGGTATCATCAGACAGGAAGTAGGGGGGGAAAAAAATCAATAGTTATTACATAATGTAGTCAGGGAAGGTTTGGGAAATTAGTTTAGACGAGAGCAATACATAGCGATTTAGATTGATATTTCCTCAGCCTTTGGACTACCCCTTTAATAATGACCTGGTTGAATTTAACCAGTAAAGATAATCTGTGACCAGGTTTTTGCCACCCCATATAAAAAGGCAGCACGATGTAGGTGCAGAGACCCAGATTCCATTCTGAGCCCTGTACAACCTTGGCCGCACCACTATTGGTAGATTTTTATCTGTGTACACAGAAAACTACCAAAAAGTGGTGGGGCCGGGTTACACAAAGCTGATGAATATGGAGGACTACACTGTAGGAGATTTACAAGTTTTACTACATTTACTTTAGTCATAAAATCACAGTATTAACAGCAGGAGATCTAAACTACAGCAAGCAGCCCTGGAATCAGGATTTCAGTTGCTACACTATGCGGCTTCTAGATTAGGTGGTAAAAACCTGGTGCCAGATTCCTATTAAAAGGTGTCCAATGTCAGTGCGTCAGACTTCTGTTACAGAACTTCCCAGTCAGTATTTCTGCACTACCTTGAACCATTTATCCCTATTGTAACTAAATCTTTTCAAGTGCTAACATAAAAATTGTGAAGCGGAAAATATGGCTGCAATGAAAGCTGCTTAGCTATAAGGGGTGCATTGCATTTTGAAGGGTAAGAGACATTCAGCAATCCATTGTCTGGTACCATAGGGTCAATGTGACCCCATGAAGATTGGTACAACAAGTGATTTCTGTTTCATGGTAACACACAAGGGTTAAAGATGCAGAATAAATTGTGAAAGGACAGAGGAAGTCAAATTAATGCTGCTATCCCCATTACCAAAGCATTTATAGGACAAATTCAACCAGAACGGAAGCTGCAGATCATGGAGCATTAACACACAGGCCAGAGGTGAACGGAGGTTTATTTGGTAACTTAAACTCCCGTTTCAATGGACTCCTCAACATGAAGCGTAATTCTGCATCTACAGTACCTATACATATGCTGTACCCTACAGTGTGCTTATGTAGCAAGAAGTGGCACGAGACCAGATACAGTACATTCATATTCTGCGGCCTTTGTAATTTAGGACGCTGTGCATTAATTACTACAGTTTACATTGGTGCAAGATCAAAGAAAACATCAAATGAAGAAAAGCCTATAAACTACCTCTAGTAGCTAGAGGGAGCAAGAAAACAAACACATAGCGATAGCAGCACTCCTGCAATTCCCATACAAGATTAATGTATTCCAACATCACAGTCTAATCATTAGTAAGCCTCTTGCTTTGTCTGAACCTTCTAACAGAAGCTGAAAAGAGGAAATGTTCCTTCTCTAGAAGTAAAAAGCCTCATTTGTTGCAGACTTCACTTCATATTTTGCTTATCATAAGCTTCTTATTCACTATAAAGCCACCTATGTAATGAATACAAAATATGAGTAGACTTAATGGTTATTCAGGCACAACACTGCTAACAAGCGAAAGGCAATTTCCAAACTTATACACCATTTTACTAAAGGAAAGAAAAGCCTGAAAACAAGTGCTCATTTCTCCATGTGGTCTTCGGGCGGCTTTGCACGTTGCAACATCGCACATGCGATGTCGGTGGGGTCAAATCGAAAGAGACGCACATCCGGCGTCACTTTCGCGATCGTAGTGTGTAAATGCTAGATGATACGATTAACGAGCGCAAAAGCGTCGCTATCGTATCATCGTTGCAGGCTCCGACTTTTTCATAATTATGCTGCAGCGACAGGTACGATGTTGTTCCTCGTTCCTGCGGCAGCACATATCGCTGTGTATGAAGCCGCAGGAGCGAGGAACATCTCCTTACCTGCCATGCGGAAGGAAGGAGGTGGGCGGGATGTTTACATCCTGCTCATCTCCGCCCCTCCGCCGCTATTGGACGCCTGCCGTGTGACGTCGCTATGACGCCGCACGACCCGCCCCCTTAGGAAGGAGGTGGGTCGCCGGCCAGAGCTATGGTCGCAGGGCAGGTGAGTGCATGTGAAGCTGGCGTAGCGATAATTTTCGCTACGCCAGCTATCACAAGATATCGTACCTGCGACGGGGGCGGGGACTATCGCGTGCGACATCGCAGCATCGGCTTGCGATGTTGCAACGTGCAAAGCCCGCCTTAGCCTGTTTAGACAGTGTTTATGCACCAGATATGGTGGAATTCACACTACTGGTTGGGTATTGGCCCCCAACACTCTTCTGCAGCCACAGACCTGAGGTCAAGAAGTGCAGAATAACTCATATATGGATCACATTCTCAGTGGTTGGGTATTGGCTCCCAACGATTTTCTGCAGACACAGACCCAATGTCAAGAAGTGCAGAATAAGGCTGCTTTCACACTACATTTTTTTAGCATGCGTCATGAACATTTTTTTGCTGCAAAAGCGGATCCTGTTTTTGCAAAGAAAAATCGCATGCAAACGCATGTGTTATTTTACAGGATCCTGTCACTTGAAGTTTATGGGCGGGCATTGGAGTCATGTGATCGGGAGTGAGGGGAACTGGACATTACAGACTGGGAGCCGGCATCTGACAGCTGCGGTAAGCTGTAACCAAGGTAAATATCGGGTAACTAAGTGAAGTGCTTTGCTTGAATACCCGATATTTACCTTGGTTACGAGCGACCGCAGCTGCTAGGAGGCGGCTCCCTTCACACGTAACCAAGGTAAGCATCGAGTAACTAAGAAGCGCTTTGCTTGGTTACCAGATATTTACCTTGGTTACTAGCATCTGCCACTCTCAGGCGGGGGAGAGAGAGGAGAGAGGGAGGGGGAGAGAAAGACGGATCACGCCAGGCTGGTTTCTGGGCATGCTCAGTAGAGCAAGCAAGATCCTGTCTATCAGCATGCCAGCGTTCACATGCGTTTGCGTGCTGTTTAGTCAGGATCCAGCGATTTGCAGTATTTGGACGCAGCTCAAAAACGCTACAAGTAGCGTTTTTGAAAAAAGTTAAAAAACTGCAAGTCGCTGGATCCTCACTATAACGCACGCAAACACATGTGAACGCATGTTGACGCGAGTCCATTGCAAATGCATTGAAATGAAAACGCATTTGCGTTAAAAAAAAAAACGTTTATGACGCATGTTAAAAAACGTAGTGTGAAAGCAGCCTAACTCATATATGGACCAGATTCTCAGTGGTTGGGTATTGGCTCCCAACGATTTTCTGCAGCCACAGACCTGAGGTCAAGAAGTGCAGAGTAACTCATATATGGACCAGATTCTCAGTGGTTGGGTATTGGCTCCCAATGATTTTCTGCAGCCACAGACCTGAGGTCAAGAAGTGCAGAGTAACTCATATATGGACCAGATTCCCAGTGGTTGGGTATTGGCTCCCATTGATTTTCTGCAGCCACAGACCTGAGGTCAAGAAGTGCAGAGTAACTCATACATGGACCAGATTCTCAGTGTTTGGGTATTGGCTCCCAATGATTTTCTGCAGCCACAGACCTGAGGTCAAGAAGTGCAGAGTAACTCATATATGGACCAGATTCTCAGTGGTTGGGTATTGGCTCCCAACGATTTTCTGCAGCCACAGACCTGAGGTCAAGAAGTGCAGAGTAACTCATATATGGACCAGATTCTCAGTGTTTGGGTATTGGCTCCCAATGATTTTCTGCAGCCACAGACCTGAGGTCAAGACGTGCAGAGTAACTCATATATGGACCAGATTCCCAGTGGTTGGGTATTGGCTGCCATTGATTTTCTGCAGCCACAGACCTGAGGTCAAGAAGTGCAGAGTAACTCATACATGGACCAGATTCTCAGTGGTTGGGTATTGGCTCCCAATGATTTTCTGCAGCCACAGACCTGAGGTCAAGAAGTGCAGAGAAACTCATATATGGACCAGATTCTCAGTGGTTGGGTATTGGCTCCCAATGATTTTCTGCAGCCACAGACCTGAGGTCAAGAAGTGCAGAATAACTCATATATGGACCAGATTCTCAGTGGTTGGGTATTGGCTACCAACGATTTTCTGCAGCCACAGACCTGAGGTCAAGAAGTGCAGAAAAACTCATACATGGACCAGATTCTCAGTGGTTGGGTATTGGCTCCCAATGATTTTCTGCAGCCACAGACCTGAGGTCAAGAAGTGCAGAATAACTCATATATGGACCAGATTCTCAGTGGTTGGGTATTGGCTCCCAATGATTTTCTGCAGCCACAGACCTGAGGTCAAGAAGTGCAGAATAACTCATATATGGACCAGATTCTCAGTGGTTGGGTATTGGCTACCAACGATTTTCTGCAGCCACAGACCTGAGGTCAAGAAGTGCAGAATAACTCATATATGGACCAGATTCTCAGTGGTTGGGTATTGGCTACCAACGATTTTCTGCAGCCACAGACCTGAGGTCAAGAAGTGCAGAATAACTCATACATGGACCAGATTCTCAGTGGTTTTGTTTTGCCAACAGTCACAAGTCACACAATGAATCCTTCACAGTTAAATTTAGAATTTAGTTAATTAAAAAAGGATTTTGGAAAATAGATGTCCTCAGTTGTAGTTTGCTAAAAAGAGCAAAAATTATGTATTTCTGACCCTCCTCAGGTCTACCATTCAGCTTTCACCACTACTCCCGATGTCTGATGTTGGCTGTAGAACTGACATCACGTCGACAACAATGCAGCCAATCAGTGATCTAAGCGGCTCTACTGGTGCAGGCAGAACACGGGCTCAGGTGGACTGAGTTCGCAGATTGGCTGCCACTGTCAACCTGTAGCAAAAATGAGATCTATGGGCAGTGGCAGGAAATCAGTGCTGGACCTGGGGACCGGTAGAAAATGGCGGTTTTTATTTTTTAAAACAAAATTGTACCCTGGGGACTTTAATGTTCCAGTAAAAACTGCCCCCTCTTTCAGAAAATATAAAGCAACACAGCAAATATTAGTTATCTCCCTATTTCCTAGAAGATGGTCTTCAAGGATGTTTTGAGGGCACATTACCTAGATGCATATTGGGAATAGTTGGAAGAATATTTGAAGGACATTTGGGTTGGCAAAATGATGCCTGCTTATAAATAGCTTAATTGGCACAAGTGCTCGGGTTTGGAGGACACCAAGTTTAAACTCAGTCATATGCCTTGCCAGCAGATCCTTAGAAGAGCAGCTATAAGAGCTATTTCAACAATGTGCAATTTTTAGTTTTTTCCTCCCCTTCTCCAAAGTACTATTTTTTTTACGTGAACATAACTATATAAGGCTGCATGCCCACGATCAGGGTTCACAGCTTTTTGCACACAGTGTTTTCCCGGTGTCGAAAACGCTGCGTTTTACAGTAAAAGCACAGTGGGTGTGATTTATAGAAATCCCAAGCCCACTGTGCTTGTGTAAACTGAGCTGCGGAGCTGCTTCCCAAGTTGCAGCATGTCAATTCATTGCTGCAGAGCTGCGAGTGTTGCCCGCAGGGAGAAAGGAGAGAAAGACTGCAGCAGCCTGAACCCCGATCGTGAGCGCGGGCAGCTGCAGTCTCCTTTGGAGACACTCGCGGCCCCACAAGAGAGGACATGCTGTGTCCAGCACGTACCCTGTCCAGATCGTAGGCCCATAGCCCAAGGGCTTGTTTTTTTTGAGGAAGAAGATGTTGTTTTGAATAAAACCATTCCTGTTATCATATGTACTTAAAAATTTGGGGGGGGGGGATTGGTGGGAGGGAATAAGTGGAGTAAAATAGTAAAATGGTGAAAAATAAAGCAAATTTGCCATTTTCATTTTTTGGTTTTCATTGTGCGGTAAAATTGCATGCTGAGCGGTTTTTGTCAGTTTTATTTTAGGGTATGTGTGACATTTTGATCACATTTTATAGCATTTTATTTCTGCATGGGGTGAGAAGTGCTGCAACCGAAATATACAAATTCTGGAGTTTCAATTTTTCTTTGTTTACCATACAACACAAACAATTTTAGATTGTTAGCTCCAAATATGAGAGTACCAAAAATGTTTTTTTGTTCAGGGAGGTGGTGGTGTTATAGGAGCCATAATGCTATCCCTTTATATAATGTGGCTTGGCCTCCCTTCCAACACTCTTGCACCCCTCCAATCTATCCTAAACTCTGCGACCCGTTTAATCCACCTCTCCCCCCGCTATTCCCTGGCCTCTCCTCTCTGCCAATCCCTTCACGGTCTTCCCATCGCCCAACGACTCCAGTTCAAAACATTAACCGTGACATAAAAAGCCATGCACAACCTGTCTCTTCCTTACATCTGTGACCTAGTCTCCCGGTACCTACCTGCACGCAACCTCAGATCCTCACAAGATCTCCTTCTCTACTCCTCTCATCTCCTCTTCCCACAATCGCATACAAGATTTCTCCCGTGCCTCCCCCATACTCTGGAACACTCTACTTCAGCATATCAGACTCTCCCCTACTGTGGAAAGCTTCAAGAGGAACCTGAAGACCCACCTCTTCCAACAAGCCTACAACCTACAATAACCCTCAGTCCAGTACACCACTGCGCAACCAGCTCTGTCCTCACCTATTGTATCCTCACCCATTCCCTGTAGACTGTGAGCCCTCGCGGGCAGGGTCTTCTCTCCTCCTATACCTGTCTGTTTTGTATTGTTAACGATTGTTGTACGTATACCCTCTTTCACTTGTAAAGCGCCATGGAATAAATGTTGCTATAATAATAAAAATAATAATAATAATGTGGTCATTGATTGAAAGCTCTATTTAAAAACAGTTAAAGAATAACAAATTGGAGCAAGCTCCAGTCTCAGCTGGAACAGATAGATGCCAGCTATGTAAACACAGCCGGCATCTGCCTCGATATGGACCAAGTTCCCACAAGGTCAAAATACTTGAATTTTCCAGCATCATGCATTAGATGTTAATGCACTATGGTGCAGAATATATCCGCATACTACACCGACAGGAGATGCTGGTTTTCACACCAGCAACATGTTCTCCGCCCCATTGTCCACAGTTGTGTGTATGTTACAATAGTGTGGCATCTTCACTGTGAAAGGTACATAGTGGAGATGCTACGTATAAATGTAGGTATTTTCTGGTGGACAACCTCTTGCCATCTTTGTTGTCATCTATATCTCTTGGCTAAAAACTCAGGGATTTTCCATATATTATAGGAGTGCCTTCTGTAGCGGCAATATTAAAAGCAGTTAACACGCGCCCCATAGATTTTGATAACTTTGAGGCAAATATCACTGTTCACGCAATGTCTTGCAATTAAGAAACAGTCTTCCAGATGTAAGTAAATACACATATCACTTGGGGAAGAATTGTCAGATTCGCCGAATAACATAACACTGAAGCCACATCCCAAGAGCAGCCGGGAGACCAGATGCCAAGATCAGGTGCATATCATTCAACATCTGGGTGGGCATTCTACAAGGTAAACCTTTCTGGGTTATTAAACCTGCATTTCAGCTAACTGGAAAAAAAATAAATTGTTTTAATGTTTCACGTAATGAAAGCGGGTTTTAAGAAGACGTCTCAACACAATAAATCATTATATTTGAACTGGAAATCGGCCCCCCAAAATTTTACCTAACTGGAGCTTGATGATTGAAGTATGATAGCTGAAAATGCCATTAGTGTCCGGGATCTGATTTATTTTGAAAACAAAAAGGGATTAAAAGTGTTATTTTCTGCATAAAAGTCTGAAAATAAAGACATTTTAATAAATATAAAATGTATAGGTTCACATATAAATTTTAATTTTAAAATGGGTTGTCCTTTGGGGACATTTTTTTCTGAAATAAAATGTATTTAGGGCCAAAACACATTTTTTGCAAATGATTGTTAAATTTTTCTTTAATTTTATTTTACTTTTATTTTTACAGGCTTTTTTTCCCGTGCACATTTAACTTTGATGTGGTCCGGAGTCATAAAAAAAGCAAAGGATGAGCTAAAAAAAAAAAAAAAAAGAAAAGAAGGACACACAACAGTTAGGCTATGTGCGCACTTTGCTTTTTTTCATGCACTTCCGCAGCGTTTTGAACTTTAGCGTTTTAATGTCAAAATGCATGCGTTTTGATTTTCAAGCAAAGTCTATGGGAAATAGGGATTTCTTGTGTGCACAATGCTGTTAAAAACGCAGCGTTTCAGTTGCAGACAATTTGTCAAAATCTCTGCATTTAAAGAAGCAACATGTCAATTGTTTTTGCCATTTTGGCAGTGTTTTGCTAACATTACTGTAGAGTCAATGAGAATTTCCTAAAAGCATCCTTAATCAAATTCCTAGCGCTTAACATGCTTTTTTGATACAGAAAACATGCTTTTTTGACAAAATAAACGCATGCGTTTTTGATTTTATAATAAGGGCATGATATGTCCCTTTACACACACACATAGTCCAACAATTAATTTAATGAAAATCAATAAAGTTATTTTATACATAAATATTAGAAAGTTATAATTTAAATAAACTTAGCTATTTTGTGTATGATTTTAATCATATTCTCATTTTTTTTTTAATAGTGTTTGACGGCGGCGGGGAAAGAGACGGCGGCGGGGAAAGAGACGGCGGCGGGGAAAGAGACGGCGGCGAGAGACAGACAGACGGAGAGAGACAGACAGACGGAGAGAGACAGACAGACGGAGAGAGACAGACAGACGGAGAGAGACAGACAGACGGAGAGAGACAGACAGACGGAGAGAGACAGACAGACGGAAAGAGACAGACAGACGGAAAGAGACAGACAGACGGAGAGAGACAGACAGACGGAGAGAGACAGACAGACGGAGAGAGACAGACAGACGGAGAGAGATAGACAGACGGAGAGAGACAGACGGAGAGAGACAGAAAGATGGAGAGAGACAGACAGATGGAGAGAGACAGACGGAGAGATGGAGAGAGACAGACAGAGAGATGGAGAGAGACAGACAGATGGAGAGACAGACAGATGGAGAGAGACAGACGGAGAGATGGAGACAGACTGAAACAAATACAGACAGACAGAAACAGACAAAGAGAGACACAGACAGACAAAGAAAGAGACAGACAGAGACACACAGACAGAGACTAAGAGAGAGACAGAGACAGTTACTATCCTGGGCAACGCCCGGGTACTACAGCTAGTAGGCTGGGTTTTTAAAGACTTTTCTTTTTCCCCATGCACATTCAACTTTGATGTGGTCTGTGGTGATAAAACAGCTGAGAGGTAATATAACAGTTAGGTCTCCAGTCACACCACCATAGCAAACTGACTGACCGATCCTCAGTTACTTCATTCTGCAGCCAGAATTTGACAGTACAATAGTCTATACAACTGTGGGAAGCTGCAAAATTTTGAATTAAACAATTGCACACAATTTTTGCTTAAAAATATATGTATTTAATAAAAAAAAATCCTCAAAAGTAGACAGCTCCTTTACTGATGTGTAAGTTGTTTGTTGAGTTCCCCAACAACTTCTCTTATACTCGGATACTCGAGTCAAGCCTGTCTGAGCATCAAAATGCTCGTTACCAGTACCAAGCATTGTAGTGCTTGCTCGTCACTACTCCTTTAACTTTTAGTTCGTTGCATGGGGTCCATTGGACCCCAAGCAAGTTGTTTTTTGTCATATTGCTGCAACAATGGAAGGAAGGTAATACTTCATTTTGGTAGCTCCTAGCTCGAGCACCCATCTTTTCATCGTGAGACGCAGTGTCAACTACATGTGCCGCAGCGAGATGCTTGCTTGGGATCCCATGGACTAATATTTTGGCACGACTAACTGAAGGTTGAGATTGAGTTTTAAAACTTGTTGTGTGAAGGGTTGACATATCAATCTCA